>NW_010430733.1:125322-127995 GCF_000710305.1 Buceros rhinoceros silvestris
CCCTCTGAGAAATAACTGATGGAGACACAAGCATGCCAAGAAATTCTTAATGTGGCATTTTATAGAGACAGACAGACAGATTGTGAGAGAAAGAGAACAAGAAAGAGGAGCAAAGAGGAAACTGAGGGTTAGGTTTTGAAATCCTCAATCAAGTTGCAACATGAGGTTGGCCTGGCTCAGACTGGTGCCTGGAGATCTTCACAGTGAAATGCTGCCTTCACCGTGGAAAAGCCCCTCTGACCTTTTCAGGAGAGGCTGGCCTGGAGCAGAGGAGAGGTGTGGGCAGGCTACCCAGCAGCTCGCACTCAGACAGAGCTCCCAGTCGCTGACTCGTCTCTGAGTTTCTGGGTGCGGCATTAAGTCCTTTTCCTGGGTACGTTTGAATTATCAGCATGGCAAGATAGAAACCGCAGCTGAGATGCACACTTGGGCATGCCCTGGGTGTGGGATTGACTGCAGAGGGTCAGCCAGCCTTTAGCAGAAGTCAGTGGCAAGCTGAAAGTACGTCCGACAGGAAGAAGCAGTAATTCAAAGCGTGATCAGTCCTCAGTGTGCTAAAGACACTCCCATGAGCAAAGTGCAGTCTATCCAGAAGTGCAGTTTCCAGTCTTGATCAGAGCAAGTTTTTACTGTGTGGACTCCCAGAAGATAATGAGAAGCTGCTTCTGAGTCTCGGTAGGAGATGGAGAGTCTGGGATGCCAAACACCTCAGCACTGTTAGTTCAGAGCCACTGCAGACATGGGGGTTCAGCTGCTGGGCGCTTTGCAAGGGCCCTTGAGCATGGAATAGATGGACACAGCGCTACAGGAACAGGGGTAGGCTTGGAGACAGCTCTAACCCCCCTGGCATGGGCACCTGGACTATCTTCAGAGGGGTTTTGTTACCGAAGGCAGGTTAGTTAAACGAACCTGACTGGTTCAGCCCCAGTTTACTTTGTCATCATCCAAAAGCACCAGCAACTACAGTTCAGCTCTTGAGGGTCTGTTTTGTCGTGGACTCCACCTGAGTGCGAGGAATGAAATTGAAGTGAATAAACAGCCTCATACCATAAGGTCTTTCTTGGCTTTCCATCAGAGAAGGCAGAAACTTCCAAGGAATTTGGGAACCTGGGATTTTGAGTATTAACTGCACCTGTTTGTAAGTGAGAAACGTGCACCGTTCCACAAAGAGCTGATATCAAAAGACCTGTGGGAGGCAAGTAGACAGAGAGGTTATTTCAGGGTCAGGTAAAGACCAAAACAAAAAGAGGTTCGCTTTTCTGCTTTATTTTTTTTTATTAGAGGAAGATTTTTTTAAGTAGAGGGTGGGAGATGTTTAAAGAGAGTGGTCAAAATCTGTCTTAATTCACAGGAAATCACTTTCTAAGGAGAAAAATGAAAACTTTTTTATTCCTTCCCTTTTGAGTCAAGAAATTTGAACTGGGTAAAAAAAAAAAAAGGAAAATAATAGAAATCCCTGAGCCAGTTAAACATGCAAATAGAATTTATTTTATTTTCAGATTTGTAAGTGTATCAGGGTAGCCAAAGGGCCTGGGCCAAAGCCATTGCTGGGGGAGCTCCAGTGGAGCGAATGGAGCTGGAGCCAAGCTGATCCTCGGAGCGATGCCACGGAGCCGCGGAGGCAGGGCTTTGCAGTCAGCTGTCAGGCCGTGTATTTCGGTTAATGAATTTTGAGGCCAGCCGACAGCTGTCTGTCCTCTGAGTTACCCCTGAGATGGATTTGGCCCATTTAAATTCAGGTTGCCTCTACTTGATGGTGGGAGTTTTTTCCCAGCTATCACTAAGCGCCTTCTCTGCTGAAGGAAAGGGATGAAGAAGTCTCCTTTTCACCTCTCTGGTGCTTCTGCACACCTCAACGTCTCGAGACATTTTTATTTTCCCAAGACACAATTATTTTCTTCTCAAATGAGATGACCTGTCAGTGGGTCCATCAGCCTCGTTTCTCGCTCCAGGACCATCGTTAGCAGAGAGCAAGCTACCAGAAGGCTGAAAACCATCAAAAGGATCAAAACTGGGCACATTTAGTGTAGAGCTCATGCAACAAAGTTTTACGCTGAGGGCTAATGACATGCACAGCTACAAACAAACCACTGGTGCACTGCCCACGGTGCACAAAGCCACCCAGCCTGCCGGCACCATTTGATGTGCGTTATAAAGGCTCCAACTGTCCTCTCAGACCGATTTTACAATAGTGTGACTCCGCTTCCTCCGTGATGGTTGCTCCTGATTTAACAGAGCACAATAGAAACGTAGCTGTGGTCTAAAGAAACTGCTCTGAGAGCCTGCCGCGCTCGCGAAGAGAATGGCAGCCTTTCTTCGGCTGTCTGGGGGGATATACTTCTCGGCTAAGCTCTCTGGAGCGATTTGGGAAGCCCCTCCAGGCAGCTTACCATAACTTTTCAGCTCTATAGGGCCATTCCTATGGGTGAAATGCTTCTGAAGTGCCCACGGCTTCGGGAAGCGATTGTGTTAAGTCTGACCCTTCCTCTGATCTTCTCTCCTCTGGCAGGTGTCCACGTCCTGAGCTGCAGGAACAATCCCCTGATTATCCCCGTCATCCATGACCTCAGTCACCCTTTTTATCACACCCAGGCTGTCCTCATTAGCTTCAGCTCCCAGTTTGTGGCCATCTCCGGGGTGGCCCTGCGTTCCTTCCACAACTTCGACCCCATC
>NW_010430733.1:128207-135007 GCF_000710305.1 Buceros rhinoceros silvestris
CCGCCCGTCTGCGCTGGGGGTTAGGAGGAGGCAGGAGGGGCACAGCGGCTGAACCCTGCTGACCCTTTTGTGTCGCTGGTAAAAAACCAGCAGTGTTCTCATTGATCAGGATGGATGGGACATTTAACCCGCATGGGATACTGTTAGTGAATTATTTCCTCTTCCTTTCTCCTCCCTCCTTTATCCCAAGCTTGGAATTGGGGCCAGTTAACTCTCCATACATTCCCCAGTATGGCATCATTTTCACCACTCACACACTCGCTTCAATCTCAGCTGCTTTGTGCTGCTAAAGTGCCACAGGGACCTCCCACGGAAGCGGTCGCACGGAGACAAAGTGATGCTTGTGCCCCAGTGGGGCCGGGTCCTGCAAGGTGCTTAGCCCTGTGCAGCGGGTGCTTGGCCACCAGCCTTCATGGTGCTTTTATGGCTGGGTAAGGGCCCTCAGTACCTCTCCGAATCTGACCCGCATTCTGAAAAGCTCTGTGGGACCCCCCAGGATGAAAGGTTTATGGCTACCGTTTTATTCTTGTTGTTATTACAGACACATCAATAGATCACCACCAACCCCTCTCAGTCTCTGCTTTACAGCATCCCACAGAGATTGTGACCTTTCGTGGCCTCTGGTGCGGCAGCTTCATGGATCCTTTCAGCGAGGCACTGAAAAGAAGAGGGGAGAATTTAGCAAAACCCCTGAAAGAATAATTTTTTCTTCCCTTTGTGAATTCAAAGTTGTGAGCAGTCGTCATACCACAGCGGCAGCAATAGTAAAACAAGTTGCATATCCCAGCAAACCTCTGCTCGGCCTCCTAAGCAAGCTGTCAGGCTTTTTGATAATGTTCTGGCTTGGTTTTAGGACCTGCTTTTATTCCAGGGAAGGCGGGAGGGTGAGAGTGGGGAGAGGGAAGGGAAAATAAAAAAAAAAAAAAGAGTATATCTATAACTAAATCAATCCAGTCAGTGTGTTCTGACCTAGATTCTAGGAGTCTGATCATTCTGTGCAATAGGTTGTATAAATTCAGGGGCCCAAAGACAGCAGGATCAAGTTTCAGATGAGAAGTCTAGTTGAAGAAGTTCGGCCAAATCCCAGTGCAGAAGTGGGACAGCAAAAGAGCGAGAAAGACCCACTGGAAGGAGCTGGTGAGAAGCAACAGGGAGCTCGAGAGGGCTGGGACGTGGGACCGCACTCCTCCCGCTCAGCTTTTCAGTAGGAATCGAAGCATTGTTCACTTACAAAATTAGAAGTGCTCTGTGTTTAGAAAGTTATTTCCTTAATAAAAAACGCATTCCCCTTCGGCAAAGCTGCCGTGAGCCTCCGCAGCACCCGAACCGTTAGAAATCCCTTGAAGAAGAATCACCCGCCCTTTGCCACTTCCTCTGCTTCTTGTTTTTTTTCTGTTGGCGTTGTTTTGTTTTCTCGAAACCTTCCGTCAGAGCCGTGCTGTTCAAAGCAACGTTTTAGGTCTTGCAGGTTACCGCCCTGGATTGATCATGCGATTTCCCACATCAGTCGAATCTCTCTGAAGTAAAGCCCTGATCCAAGGGCGTTGAAATCAGTGGGATTTTTTCCACCGATGACTATGGGCTATGGTGGAAAATCTCAGGTTTGCCTTGTGATGGGATCGGTCTGGGGTACCGTGTGTTCTTCTGAACAGGAAGTCCTCAGCAGCTCAGGCATCCCAGGTACAGAGAAAGGTGCGCATTAGCTTGCCCAGCCAGGAAACAGGTGACGCCTTTGCTGCCGCTCCCATCTCTTTCCTTTGTTATTTTGCCCAATCCAGGAAGAACATAGGAAGAGGGATTTTTAAATTTATTCTTAACCAGGTCAGAAGCTGGGTGTGCATTTTCTGCCTCCTGTGCTCACGGTCTCCCTATCAGCTTCCTTTTGAGTGCCAATCCCCCACTGCCCATCCTTCCCTTCTCTCCTTTCCCCCCTGCTTGCATTTGTCTAATATGATTTTTAAATATTTATTGGAACTTTCCTTCCTATCTGTAAGCATCAATTTTACCACTTTCGTTTTTCTTAGGT
Organism: Buceros rhinoceros silvestris; assembly: GCF_000710305.1. Taxonomy (NCBI): domain Eukaryota; kingdom Metazoa; phylum Chordata; class Aves; order Bucerotiformes; family Bucerotidae; genus Buceros; species Buceros rhinoceros. Next base: position 130,234 of record NW_010430733.1, read on the forward strand.
CAACGTGGATATTTTTGTCTGCTTTTTGGCTTCTCCCTACAAGAGATATTATTTCTCTCTCTTCAAGAAGAATTATTTTGGTTGGAGAGGCTTAGCCAGATACAGACTCTCCTAGGCAAGGGTGCAGATTTTAAATAAGTGAGGGAAAAGTAGTATATTGGCCCTTAAAAGTTAGCACAGCTTTTATTTTGAGGGTGAATGGATCACTCCCATGGGTTAGTGACAACTTAATAACTGAAAAATAAAACGTGCTCCTTTTTAGAAGAGAAAAAGGAGCTTAAATGTAAAAGTTCCATTGAACTTTATAGGTAGTTGTCCTCAGTCATCCTTAGCTCTTTTGAAAATTCATTCTACCCTTCTGAAGAGATTTATAGAGGATTTGAGGGACAAAAAAGACCCTGTACATTCCAGTTGTGTTTTTCCAGTTGTTGGTGTTTCTGCTGCAGCTGACCACAGGCTCTTTTTTGTGTTCAGCACGAGTTTACCTCACTGCTGGAGATGTGCTGCAAAAACGACATGCTTTATTTTCCCATCGCGTCCCTAGACCAGAGAGAATGGCCCGGTTAGTTCTTCTTTGGTGCTTCGCAGCTCAGATTATTATACTTCTACTATTTTCTAGTTAGCCTCATGGAGTGGACAGTGAACTCGGGTGTGCAGAAGCAGAGGTTAAGTTTCCCACCCTGTGGTCCCTTGAGCAGCAAGAAAGCATAGTGCATTGGGACTGCCTTTGACAGCGGTTCCTCAGAAATCAGGATTTTGTCCTTTTCACCACATAGGAAACATCAGCTGAGGGTCTCCCACCCCGGCAAAGCAGTTCTGTGAAGTGCTGCAACGGCATTTCCCTGCCATGGTCACAAGACCCGTTCCTTCCTCTGTCCCGCATGGTGCCATTCGCTTCTCTCCTGGAAGCTGCAGGTGGGAGGTGTGAAAACCCCAGTTCAACTGTCAGAATGGTGGATTTCAGGGGTTCCCAGCATTCTAATCCTCCATTAACTCCATGATTGTAAAGAAGATAAGCCTTCCTGCCCCTGGAGCAAGCCCTGGCTGCCCCCAGCTCTCTGGTGTGTGTTCCCCACATTGTGCAGCTCCTTGTGCTTTCTAGTTAGTGTAGCAAAAAGATTTTCCTTTTGTTTGGTTAAATCTTGGCATGAACTTACTGTTCTGGCTGCGGAATTGCTGCTGCAGGGGAGATTCGGGGTTTACCTCCCTCCATAACGTGTGCATCTGGCTGTAGGACAGCTGGGGGGGAGCCGTGCTGTAGACCAAGAGCCGCTCCTGGCTGATGCCATCGCCAGCCCTCGCCCTGGCCTCCATGGAGGGCCATCCTCCCAGCTTCACCCTTCACTGCCCCAAATAAGCCCCAGGGAGATGTAGCCCACTCCAGCTCTTCTCTTTGTCTTGTTCTCTCCTGCTGTCAGCTTCCCCAACAAGAAATGATGAAGATAAATCTTCAGTAGCAGAACAAATGCAACTGCCCTTTCTAACTCCGGTTATTTTTTTTCCCCCTTTTTATAAAAGGGAAAAAAAAGGGTTTCCTTGTCTCCTTTTTTTGGTGATTTAATGCAGCTTTCTCTCCTGATTCAGCTGCCTTTCCCCTGCCCTGTGTTCTGTCATTAAGCACAATCTCTGTCAGCTCGCTTCTGGTGAAATTAATGAATTTCTCACAGAACTGTTAATCATAGAAGCTTTGGTCCGTGACATGTGTTATAATTCAATGGGTTTTTAACCTTCGCCCCATTTTGGTAATTGGCAAATGGCATCATTTGGCTTTTATTAAAGTGGAAGGCGATGCATTTTCTTTGTTTGCCTGGACAGACTCTAGCAGGGAGACCTGCAGGGCTGCTAACGCCCCGGCAGACGGTCCTGCTCCCAGGCTGGCAGGGCGAAGGGGCTTTGAGGGCTTTATCAGTTCAGTGTGCCCACCCCCAGCCCGGGCAGAAATACCTCACCCAGCAGGGTGCAGGCAGGCTGAAGGCAGAGCCAGTCCCAAGGAGAACGTTGCCCTGCCAGTGGTGAGGATAGTGGTGGGGATGTGCTGGTTTGGTGACTCTCCTTCCCCCACCATTTACCTGGGGTCAGATCAAGTGTTTTCTGTAGATCTCTGTGTTTATCTGCATTCCTGACCCTCAGTTCAAGTTAGGGTTTTGCTGTCATGGCCATCAGAGTCAGGCCCAGGTACTCAGGAGATTGCTGAAGGGACCGTGTGTAACACTGCTCTTTTGGTCACTCTCGTGGACCAGACTGGAAGGCAAACACCTAGAAGGAAGGGCCTCTTCATCCTTCTTCCAGTCAGCACTGGATCACCAGTCTCCATCCAGCCTCAAGGACAGGGGTGGATGTTCTCTGACGTTTTGTGTGGAGACCGGTGTGTTTTAGCTGAGGACTGAAGAAGATGCATTCATTGCTGCCTTTGCAATTCATACTTTTTTTTTTTATTTCCTCCACAAGGAATGTGGCCAGCAGCCTTTGCGTTTCAAAGTGCCACATGTAGGTTTGGATTAGAGAGAGAGACCCTGCTCTTGCCTTTAAAGGAGTCTCTACAGAGGAGAAGACAAACCCTTTGTAAGGATAAATCTTTTAGCAAAGCCTTCAGAAAGTTACACCTGTGTGAGTTGCATGTATGGTGGTGTAGAACAAAACCAAAGCGTGCGTCAGACCTGGCCAGGGCTGTGGAAAAGGCAGTTTTCCCCAGGTACGATAGATAACGGTGTCTCTCTTCTCGTAACAAGTGTATTCCAAGAGCTTTTATGCTCACCTGTGCATTTGTATGTCAGAGCTATCATGAAGCAAACAAGTAATTAGGGCATTATGTTGGATTTTTGGAGAAGTGCTTGACCCCAGGGTTAGGAAAAGAAAGTTTGGCTGCTGTAAGCTTTTCGAAAGAGGAAGTCCTGGATCGTTTCTAAGTGAAGAAGGAAGAGTTGCTCTTAATTGTTATAATTCTCTATAAACACATTAAAATACAAATGTTTCTAGGATTGTGTCACTAAGACCCCAATTTAGCTAAGCCCTTTGCTATTTGCTTACATCCCCCTGTAGTCAAATCTATCAGTGGGACTTAACAGTGTTTTTGAAGTTAGGCACTTATTTAAGAGCCTTGCTGAATTGGGGCCAATATTGGCACAGAAAATAAAGATTTAGAGGCTAATGACTGAGCTCATTTAGATTAGGGATGGGCAGAATGGATTTGAATAAATAAGAACTGGCTGAGAAGTTCAGCCTACGTGCGAAGCCGATTCAGTTCAGGGCTTTGTACATCACTGAAAGCCTGCCCTGATCCGTGTTTTTCACATGCTGCAGGCAGCGGGTTGGAGGCAAGAAATCCACTGCTCCTTGCACTCACCTCAGTGTGGAAATGTTGCTTTAGGAAATCGTGAAGTACCAGCGCAAGAACAGGAGAATCCTGAGGTGGACCTGGCAAAATAAACTCTTGTCAGGGAATATCCCGGGCACCGACGCTTGTTCATTACGTGTGTATCAGGAAATCATTAGGGTGGTCCTTGGGTCCCTTGTGTAGCTGTCGTCTAGACCAGCTCATACTCGGGAACCAATGCCCAGGAGCATTTGAGGAGTTAGGATAGACCAGGGATGGTTTGAAATAGGCGGTTTTTATGAAGTCACTCAGTTTTGATTGTAAGAAAATGGGATAATGTCTCCTGTGCCAGGAATCAACATGAGTTAAAGCAGAAGTGATTTCCTCTGCAGATCCTCTGTGTTGTTTCTTTCCCGGGGAAGGCACAGTTTCTGGAGCATGTGATGACTAACCACTGTTAAATGGCAGTACCCTTGTAAGAGCTTCTGTAACCCACAATTCTGCAATATGGATGTGATGGGTTCTTTGTCTAAACTTGATACTTGGAGGTATTCATTTCTCCTTAATTCTGCATTTGCAGAACTCAATTCAGGATCATGACTTCGAAATTCATTGGGATTTATGGCTGACAGTAGCTGATACCAAGTTGGAACCAGTAGCTAGAGAACCAGAAGTATTTAAATTGGAAACATTTGGTGGCAGTGGTTGTTTTTTTACAAAAAGTGAATGGTTGTATTGTTTGTCACTGAAGTCATTCATATAGAGTTACAGGCAGAGCGAGCTGCCCAGATGATCTGCTAACCGAGGCATAATCTGGAGCCCGGAGGGGGTGGCTAAAAATGTTCCCTGGCCATTTAAGAAGACCACAAGGGGACTTGTAAACAGAAAGAAGAACATCACAATAAATGTTTCTTAATGCCTTTGTCTGTGGCGTTTCAGTTCTGTAGGACTTTTAAGCCCAGGCGTGCTCATCTGGTGTCCTGACATGAACTCAAGAAACCAGATTCTTTTTCTCCTTTACATTAGTGGAAATGAAAAGCGATGCCACTGGCTGCGGTGACGTTGCTCCAGATTTCCCTTTGTGCAAATTGCAAAGGGTTTCTGAGGCTCATCCTTCCCTCTGAAGCCATTCAAAGCTAAATTCAGGGCTACATCAATGGGTAGCACATCGATTCACAGAAGTATTAAATGAAATAGGTCTGCTATTATTTTACTTTCCCAACTTCGGTGCAAAAAGGTTTTCAGATTTTGTGGGAGTTTTGCAACGGGCGAAGGTTCGCAATATGTGCTTCTGAGAATGGCTTGGCAATAGGGCTCCCTTTTTTCCTCAATGAGTCAACTTCCTCATCACTGGAGCCCTGGCACGGGAGGTACTTGTATTGCAGCCTCACCCTCTGAAAAACGGAGGGGAGCAAAGTGATGGTTAGCCCTCGTGGGGAGGTGTAACTGGGACGTGTAGGG
>NW_010430733.1:135231-135516 GCF_000710305.1 Buceros rhinoceros silvestris
AGGTCCATGGGTGGGAGCTGCTCCGCTCAGGGAGCTGCAGTGTGTGAGGCTGCCGGGGGGCTGCTGCCAGAAGAGAGTAAAGTCTGTGGTTCACACGCCTGCGTGATTCATGTTGGGCATTTACAAGACAGTTGCACATGGCTGTTCTCCTCAGCTCGTCTCCCTGCCAGAGAAGACCGCCTAGGCATGAGGATGTACTGCCCACTTGCTCTTCTGCCATACCATCCACAGCCTTATTGATCAGCGCAAAGGGAAAGCAGTGGCGGGTTTAATTCCTATGTCGGG
>NW_010430733.1:135667-140887 GCF_000710305.1 Buceros rhinoceros silvestris
CCTGCTGAAGGCAGGATCACTCTGTGTAGGTCAGCTCCAGCAGAGGATCAAACGCTCTGCAGAAGCAATGAGCATCACAGTTGCTGATAGACAGGACACTGTTTGTGGCGTACAAAGTTGGCCCACGCAGAGGTGGAATCCTCCTTCCTCTCCTTCCCATTGCTGTCCTGTCAGCGGCAATATTTGATGCGCAATGAGGAAATATCTTTCTGAATGCAGAAATTGTTTATGGCTCATCACGCTCCAGGGAAGGGCCGCCACTGAACGAGCAACTTAAATTACAAGCAGCAGGCACTTCCCATATAGCACTAGTCTGGGACAGAGAAATGAGTTGTGGAGGTACATAATACTGTCGTTTAATCTGATTTAGCGCTCAGCAGAGACATGTGCAGATGTACTTCTCTCTCAGTAACATGAGGATAACAATACCAGCCCAGGTGTCTCACAGGGGTGTCATGAAAATTAATTAGATAATGTCTGCACAATGCTTTGAACAGCAAAACACCATGTACACGCTAAGTCCCGTGCCTGCTAAGGTGGATGGGCTTTTGGTGGCCGTTAACTCTTCCTCTAGGAGACAGGAATGGCTTGCTTGTAATGCATTTAAAAATGCATGTATTGATGCGTTGCTTTCCTTTCTTTCTATAACTTTCTGTGTTTTAGGTTCTTCCCTACCCATGTTAGATGGTGAAACAAGTTGAGGGTTTCCCTCGTCATAACTGACTTAATTGTATTTAATGTAAATCCGTTTTAATTTTCAGTGGAGGTGTATCACTTTGTAAGAATTCTTACCTCAGAAATTTTCTCACTAATCCAGCAAACAGTCTTTCCACACAGAATCACAGACTGGTTTGAGTTGAAGGGACCTTCAAAGCTCCTCCAGCCCAACCCCCTGCAGGGAGCAGGGACATCTGCACCCAGAGCAGGGTGCTCAGAGCCCCAAGGGCCAACCTGCCCTGGGATGGTGCCAGGGATGGGGCTTCTCCCACCTCTCTGGGCAGCCTGGGCCAGGGTCTCATCACCCTCAGAGTAAAGAATTTCTTCCTTACATCTAGTCTATATCTCCTTTCATGCTTTAAGACTCTCAGCATTTTCATTGCCCTTTAACTGAGGGCCTGCCCCATACTCACGTTTAAATATGTACTATAATGTTTGACTCAGGTCATCAAGGATGGTGAGAGGTTTTGTGTCAACCAGACATCTCTGTGCATACAAAAATAAAACAAACCCCTCTTTTTACAAGTTGTACTAAACGTTACAATAATTTACTGGAGGGAAAGTAGACAGTTTCCATCCAGGGAAACGTTTTATGGATGACAGAACAGAAACCAGAGAGATCTGAAATGACAGCACGCTGCTGAGCTTGATAAGAGCTTATCAACACAGCTACACAGCTGATGTCTGCTGCTCCTCGTGAAGTGGAACAAAATGAATGTGCTGATTCCAATCGAGTTTCTCAAAGATAAGGAGTGTCTGTCACAGGAAGCCCTCCTCACACGTACGCACATGCACTAGCAGCGCTGGGCACTCCTGAAGTCAGCAGAGATTTCAAATTGGTGGGGCATAAGGAGTGCTTTCCACAGGAGAGTGTTCTCCTGGGGTGGATGGGTGGGTGGGTGGACAGGTGGGTGGGTGTTGCTCCAGGAGCAGGAAGGCCACAGTGCTGTTGAATATTGCAGAACAGAAAGTCATTCTGCTGAATTGGCAGGATCTTCCCTTTTGCTGCAAAACCTGTGATGTGGTTTCATTGTCATCACTGTTAGCTCTGTCCCTGTCCTTCGGGCGAGGTAGACAGAGGGTGTGCTGGCTGGTGAGGAGCCCTTCGCCAAGTCGGGGTCAGGGTGCAGTCTGTGTACCTGCTGACTGACAAGTGATGAATTTGTCAGTCAGACGCGCTCGCACTTGTGGAACGCATTGAATAAAAATGCCATTTCTTGCCTCCCGCCCAGCTGTGTCCACTACTCCTGCGAGGCCACCGACTGCCAGAAGCTGGAGATAGAGAACGCGCTGCTCAACTGCACCGGCGGCGGGTGGTACAACGGTGCCCAGTGCAACGTGAGCTGCAAGACAGGCTACGTTTTGCACGTCCAGCGAGATGATGATCTCGGCAAGGGCCAGGTTTGTTCTGCTGGTTTTGTGAGACCCGCAAGTCAGGAATGAGCAAACAGATGTGGAGAAATTGAGAAATAACACAGCCTAAACCCCACATCTCAGCTCAGTCTTGAGACCTTATCCAAATACTTCTCATCAGAATAGGAGCCATCTGACTGTAGGAAGAGGTACTGAAAGTGAACGAAGCTCCAATATTCCCCAAATTTAGAAATTTTCAACCCAAAAGGTTTAAGTATGTGTTTAGGCCTTCTCTGATCTCACTGGCTCTACTCAGCTAGAGTTTCTTGGGTTGTTTTTTTGGGGGGTGGGGTGTTTGGGTTTTTACACAACCAATTTCTCAGCAAAAGATCTCATTCTTGTTCCTCGGGTTGAGGTTAACAATGTCATAACTCCTTTGCAGTGTTTCAGTCCATCTGCTCCCAACCACACCCCGACACTGCAGAAACGCAGCGTATCAAGGGGATGGAAAAAGCACCCAAACCTTTTTGCTTCCAAATAAAGCACCAAAAACCTACCCTGGTGGAGTAAGCCAGGCGTTAATAATCCAGCCCTACAGAAGCAGCGTGACTTGACACAGTGAGTGGGGTATTGAGGAAAACTATCCGTTTCTTTGAACGTTAAAAAAAAAAATGCAGCTCTGTGGTGCTGGTTGGTGGGCGAGGTGCATGTGCAGCATGGCCCAGCCTTGGCGTGCTGCTGGCAGCAGGGTGGCACAGGATCCATAGGTGCAGGGCAGACAGCCTGGTTTGCACCTTCATCTCTAACGCTGCCAGGTCCCGTGAGCACGACCTGGGGCTGGGGAGGGCTGGGGGCGGACAGCGTGCCCGGCAGCCTGTCTGCGTTTGTGAAATATTGTGTTCTTCATAAGCTCGCAGAGGGGGGAGACAGAGTGGAGGGGAATGAGTCAGCCCTTTCAACTCTATTACAAAACAAATACAAGACCCCACGAGCTGGGCCTCTTCCACCCTAATTGGCATCAGCACCAGAACCCCAGCTCCAGCTGAGCGTTTTTACAGAACAGAAAACGAGTTCTCAACCAAGCCTGAATGGCTGAACCAGGAAATCGTTGGAAGGGTCTGTACATTGAGCGCGCAGGAATCCCAAACCAAATAAAACAGCCTAAACGTGTTTCACCAGCACAAGTACCACCTTTTGGGGAGACTCAGCCAACTGTACATGGTTTTGCTCTGAGAAGCTTGGTTTCAGAGCCTTGATCAGACTCATATGACAGGAGTGGAGGATTTCAGCACCCCTGGCTAACGTGATTCACTGCCTATTACAACACGCTTCCTCTCACCCTGGTCTACTATTGCACTTCATCATCTTTTTTCCACCGATAAAACCCCTGAGGCCAGTGGCTTTGTTTTGTTCAGTGCCGTGCAGTCACTGTTCAAATCAGGCAAGGAGTGGAGCATCTTAAAGATATTCGTGTTCAGCTAAGCACATTAAACACGTGCTTCAGAAGTTTGTTCCTGTGCCTTGGAGATCTGTTGGAAAGGAACAGACAGTTTCTTTCACTGTCGACTTGTTTCATTTCTTTGTGTCAGGTGCTTCAAGCCAGAACTTGCGGAACGTGTAGGCAAGAACTGAATTATCTGAGAAAGTCTGGAATCCATGGTTTGGGTTCCTCATGTTGGGATGTATTGAATTGCATTGTGCTCCCTCTGCAATTGCTCCCCAGCTTCAGCTCCTCCTCCCACCAAGAGTATTTGGAGATGAGATAGGGCATGTGGGTCGTTACCTACGCTCAGAACGACCCTCTGCTGTGACTGAGGAACCTGGCATGGAGCTATTGGTTGTTCCCCTGTTGTCGTATAGTTGGATATTTTGCTTGTTTGACTGATTTGAGTGTCTAGAGCTTTTTTCCTCGTTTAACTGGCATTGTGGGGGGCTGCACAAGGAAGAGGAGCAAGGAAAGTAGCTTTGCATATGCTGATGTTTCACACTCTTGGCTAGGAAGGAGGCTGAGGTGAGGCGCAATGTCTCGAAGAGCAGACTGAACATTGGTGGCCCATGACCACTGCATGCTGATGAAGATGACTGAAGATCAGTGAAAACACCCTGGTTTAGCATCTGAACCACATTTGTCTTCCGTATTTCACTGAAAGGCAGGAAAAAGTGGTGAACAGAGAATTAAAAGCAAAATTTTCAAAAGCACCTCAGAGATGTAGGGGCACGAGTCACATTTCAAATCTATCTTTTACATCCAAGGGGTCTTTGAAAATCTTCTTAACAGTTTCCGCACTTTCTGGCCTCTGTGTCTTCTGAAGCCACCATTTTAATCAGTTTTAGGGCAAAAATTTCATTCATCTCTGCTCTCTGAGAAGCTCCCATTCCCAAATTCTGTTAAAAAATCCATAACATCACCAAACCCTAAAAAACGTCAGCACCATGTGCAGTAGAAGCTGTTTGCTGTTTGAAAATAAAAAAAAGTGGAGCTGTTTACAGACAGGTTTACAGGTCCCTCTCACCCTCATTTAGGGACTTCAGCAACAACAACAAAAAGGGGTTTGCATAGCGATGGAGCAAAGTCCGTCATGTGTCTTTCTCACAAAGCAGATCTCGGGATGTTTTCATTTCCTCCTGATTTCTTCCCACCCCCCTGACAACTCCATCGCTCTTTCTTCTCCTCTCCCTCGTCTCCCCCTTTGTCTTTCACTGCTTTCCTCCCCCTTGCCCTTCGCTGAAAGCCCCACTCATTCAGTTCCTTGTTGTCATCTCTCCTTGAAGCTACCACCACTGCTGCTCTGGTCAAGAGGTGTTATTTAAAACCCAGCAGCTCCCTAATGTTGTGCAAAGGCGTCATCAATCATGCCAGGAACAGAAAGCGCGGCTCATGTGGGTTCAATTAGAGGCACAGTAGTGGGCAGAAGTGGAAGAACACTTAGAGGGGAGGGCACAGCTGTTCATTTTTAAGGAGAGGAAACTTCACACGTGAAGCATCGCTTGAAGAAGGAGCCGGCCGGGATCTTGGGCAGCAGGAAGGAGACATGAATTCTCCCAGGCTGTTTAAAAGTCCCAAGAAACAAATCTTTCTGGCACCAGATTTGTTTAAGTTTGCGTGCTCTTCGCTGTACTGCACACTGTATCTTTGGAGGCCCCTTCCCT
>NW_010430734.1:0-14585 GCF_000710305.1 Buceros rhinoceros silvestris
TAAATATCTAAAATATATTTACATATAAATATATAAAATTTTCAGACCATCGGCCAACTACACATCCCATTACGGCATTGAAAAATCAACCTCCAGCCTAACCAAACCATCACTTAGGATTCTTTCGCTATAGAGCTGACACTAAACACAACTTGACAAAAGAAATAAATGATATTTAACCTATGTAAAACCTGTAACTACAAATTCCTACTGTTTCAGTAATGCTTTAGGTTTTTTTTTTTTTTCCAGTTCATTTCCTTCTCTTTTAAGTGTCAGACTTCTAGACAAATCCTCAAATCAGGGCTTGCCAAACCTATTCTAAAGTTGCAGCACAGAAGCAAGTCATGAGCACAGCAGCTAACACACCTCCGGAACCTTCCAGGAAAAACACTTATCCATCACGTCTCTTCCGTCTGAATTGCAGCGTAATCTGTTTTCCTGCATTTGTATTTCCTCTGGGAAGCCAATAAATGCTTGCATTTCCCAACAACTTATTCTACTCTATCTCCCTTTCAAAACCACTCTATCGCCACTGGGGAATTAAACAACAGAGAAAAATAAAGATAAGTAAAGCTGTCTGAATCCAGCGTTCTGATTGCGTGAGCAGTCCCTCAGCAAAATTAGTGTTTTAGAGCATATTCCTTAGTGCATTGATACAAAAAAATAGTTTTCAGCTACTCGCACATTTTTCAGGTGGATAAGCATAGTAGTTACATGCCATGCATGCTTACACAATTAATTTCTTTATTTTTTTTATATTTGATAATTATCTGATTCTAAAGCGCTTAGAGGATACAGTGTTGGTCAATAAATACCTGTATAATGTTCAGATTGTTGTTCATTTTGGCTTTAATAAAACTGTCCACCATGTTATTATTTGAGTCAGGAAATATTCAGTAAAATTAATAGAATTTGGTTCTTTTGTTCCTAGTACGAGGAGAAATAGAATTAGTCATGGATAATTACTCTGCTCTTCGGAACTCAGAAGCTTCATTCCCATTCTGTCCAATCACACAAAAAGTTTAAGGAATTCCTGTTGACTGGTGACAACTAACAGATTGACATTGACCTGAAATATATCTGACCAAGTTAGAATGGGAGACATCTCTGAAACGACTGACCACACACCAATGAAGTACAATAAGATGTGTTTCTAAAGGATTGTCACTGCTAATAAGAGCTAATAATTACAGGACAAATATGTGAATTTATGCATCTCCACCAGCTTTGTAAACATATTTATTTTCATTATGGTTAATATCCTTTTCCATCCTCTGGTAACAGCCAAGTCTCAGCTGCAAAGCTCCCAACTTTGTCCTATCTCTGACAACATAAATGTGGACTGACAATGTTTTAAAGAGACAACAGGAAGGGAACCGCACCTTTGCAACGCTCACAGCAAGCTCCTCGCTGCTTGATGACAAGAGCACAGTCCTTGGAGAGCATCGGACACTTCTCCCTTTTGCATGTCACTTCCTTATTCTGGAAAAAAACAAAAAAAGACAATTTTTTATTGCAAGCAGACCAAATCCACCGCTACCATTTCTTGTAATTCAGAAGATAAAACGTGAGGCTGGCAATCGGCTCTTTCACTTCAGAAGAGGTCCTTGTGACTCAAAATACCATCCTCCCCTTGAAAGAACGCAGTAGAAAGTAGAATCCTAATTATCCAGGAGCCCAAGGAAATGCTGTTTAAACTCCATTTAGACAGTAATTCATGACACTACCCATTGTAGCACAGGAAACGTGCCCCACTGAAGAAACCCACTTAAATTAACAACTAGCTCCACGATGCGCTTGTGAAAATATCCTTGGGGTCTTGTGCTGCCCCAGGAACCACACAGCTCAGGAATCATTTCTCATGCTGACAAAAGGACAGAGAGCTGAAGAAGAGGTGGCACCCTCAGAGAAAACAGAGCTCTCTGCCACTCCTGGAAGTCATTCTGAGCCAGCGGTATTACCTAGCTACCCAGAGGTCCTTCAGAAGAGACTACTACACACCATACTAGAAAAGAGATTACCATAATTCATCTTCCTCCCTGAAATGCGGAGAACAGATGAAATACCACAAGCAGGCGGGATCACTGCACATTACAGTGTCACCTTTCTATGGCAAAAAGCCAACGATGGCCAAGGCCAAAAAGCACATTAAGGAATGTCAACAGAGGATGGGTGACAGAGGGCAGGAGAAATATTCCGTTTATAGCCTGCCTTGCCCCTGTGGTGTCAACCCTTCCCTTAAATAAGGGCAGAAAACAAAGACTTTGGGCGTTTCTTTCAGTGAAATTTTGCTAGTTGAAATTCCTGCCTGTAGGTAGCCCTCTGAAGTCACCTCCACCTATAATTAGATCATTCATTAAGTGATACAGGTGGCCATCTACTAGACGCAAGCACCCACCCTCACCTAATCTTATGACTTAATTAGAGACCAAAAAAATCAAAGGGCTAGAAAAATGTAAATCATAAAACTAAAGGAAAAGAAGCTGTGCTTTCCAGTCATCATCACCTGCTTCCTGTGGCCCTCTTCGAGGTGCCTGTGAAGGATAACACGCAGCTTTTATTACACTCCAGCTCTCTGCTTAAAATCAGAGGTTTATCTTCTTCAAAGTCCCCGCCTGATCTGATGGGAGCTATAAAGGCACTTCACTCTTATCAGTGTAAATGAGGACCAGTGCGACATCGGCAAACGGGAATCAGCAGCCAGGCAAACGACTACTGTAAAAAGCCAGGACACTGCTAGTCACTGCTGTGTGCTGGCTGCTCTGCATCACCCCAGCACCGGGAGCAACCACAAATGCAATTTAGCTGGCGGGTTAAGCTGAATTTATGGCAGGTCTGTAGCTCTGGACCGGCACAAAGCAGCCACAGCACAGCAGTGCAACCGGCTCAACAAACTTCTTGTCGGAGCACAGGGCGAGCTCCCGATTCCCTGTACGTGAACACAGTGCCCCCTGACTTTGCCTCCATGAAGCCTGTAGAAGGGCACAGCAGAGTCAACTTTACCAGACTGACCACAAACAGTCTGCATTTTACAGGGTTCTGCTAAGATCTGATTCTCTTTAATGAGAGTTGGCTCAAGGAAGGTTTAATAAGTCTAGCAGCCCCATTACCTTTATCTGTGGGAAAATCTGCCTGGTGAAAGCAGGTTTGAAGTGTCAAGATCTAGTTCTGAGTACGTTCCTTTCAAAATCATGATGTACCCTGCGAGATGCACAGCGCCGTTCTGGGCCGACCTAGCTGGGCTGGACCCAGGGCAGGGGTTCTGGCAGGCAGCTGCCCACTGGACCCCCTCTTCAAAGTAAGAAATCACTATTGCGGACGGCCACGAGAGGGACAAGAAGTAAAACACAGCTCTGTATTTCCTTTCGCTCCGTGATTCCCAGGACACTCCTGGGGCAAACATCTCATGCAGCCCAGCTTCCCAGGCAGCTTCTCACCCTCTCCCCTGGGCACCAACTGCCTCCCTCTGCCCTCAGGTACATCCTGACATCATTGCTTCTCGTTGGCAATGCAAAAAGTTCCTAAGGATGACCCCAACACCCATATTTCAAACATTAGCTACTTGTTTGTTCCTAAGGAAAAGCCTCCTGTTTGCCTCACATCACTTAAATCAGAAATCTTCTTCTCTGCCAGTGACGAGTTTGGTACCATAGAGCCAACTCAGGAGTGCTGCCAAATTCGGGTCTTGGTCTTCTTCCCTTATCACCAACAAAGCCGGTGGCTCAACCCCAAACCCGGGACCGTCATTACAGGTAAGGATGGAAGTTACCAGAGGGAAAGCAGAGCAGAGCTGGGCTGTACATCCTAGCAGCTAGGAGGTTTTTCTGGGAAGGAAGATTTTGGAGTTCGTGTCCTGGTGCCAAAGGCTGTTTTACATTAAGCAGCTGTTCCACTTATAGAACATTAGTGGCCCACGGTGCAGTGATGGGAACTGAAGGGTCCTTCCCCCTTGGAGGGTGTCTTAAACAGCAGGCTGCAGATTCATATTTCCTTTCCCTATCCCAGTAGACCTTGGACTACTTGCCGAGCTTCAGCAGAAGAGGGGCTTGTTCCTTGTGCTCCCAAAAGTCACCGGTCCCAACAGCAAGGATACTTGTGGGGAAAGCAGGAGATCAATCTTTGAATGGCCTCTAGACATGGAAGGTACCGAGCCTGGATCACCATCTCAAAGGTAAGACGTTACCGCATGGTGCTAAAAGGTGGGCAGGAGGTGCCACACTCACTGTCTCCCCCCTATTCCTTTTTGGTTTGTTTTTTTTTGGTTTGGTTTAGTTTTTTTAAAGAAAAGAGTAAGATCAGCTCTGACCCTTGGAGGAGAAGCTGCATCCTCCTGCCTGCAGGGACAGGTCTGCGTGTCCCAGGTAAATAGAGCCAATCCTTCCCAGCACGAGAAGTAAGGGCAGCTAAGCTCTAAAGTGGGGTGGGATTTGCAAAGCTGATGTTCCTCCTTCTCTAGCTGCTATTAGAGGCAAGATCCAGATGACTCTGAAAGCGGCTGTTTCAGATGCCACCCCCAGGTGCCTCTTGCTGCTTCTAGGACCGGATTTAATCCCAAAAGCCCTTCCACAATTCCTGTTGTTTTATTTTAGTGCTCTATCTTGTGGAAAGCTAGGCCAGCAGATGTGCAGGAAAGGGTTAATGTACCATGCTGATCAATCATAGGACAGCAGCAGATAAAACAGCGCTGGTAAATCATTGTTTAGTCTACAGTCAGGCATTATGCCCTGCAGATCTCCTAGGCCCACTGGGTGTAAAAATACAAAGATAAAACAAAGAGCAATTGTCATCCGGAGCTTTTTTTTTTCCCCACCCTGTCACCCAAATCACTGCTCTTAATGTCTAATGTCCATCTGCTTGTTTCTGTTTTTCTGCCTTTTTTCGTTTCACATGGGCAAAGCGGAGAGCGAGAGCAAATAGGCTTTAGCAACAAATCCTTTCCTTCCAAATACGTCCCCTCCTACCCCTGGTAATCACAACTTTTCATTACTTGTCCCAGCCCTACGTCTGAAAGGTCACTAAGTAGCTGCACGCAGGAGAGCTGCGTTACCCAGCCTCCATCCGTGTTGTCAGCAGCGTCTCTGGAGTTGTTGAAAGCTCTCAGATACTTTGATTTTTGCTGTTCTAAAGAGAAAACTTCTTAGACAGCAACATTCAGAAGCCAACAGTTACGGGAGGGTAGGGTTTTTTTTTTTTTTCCTTTTGTTTAAAGGACATGCACTCTGGCACCGAGAAGTGCAGAAGAGACACATGGCTCATAAATACATAAACCATTTGCTAAATCAGAAACCTGGGAGCCAGTCAAATCCATAATAGGATCCCAAGATTCATAATAAATAACTTTTAATTATGGTCCTGCACAACAGTTATTTTAAACAGATGGTTTATAAATTCACATCTGGGATTTTTTTTTTTTTTTAATTTAGTGCTCAGGCACACACAGAAAGGGGGAGAACCTCAGCTAAGGTTTTTATTAGTGTTGGAAAAATACATATTTTTTTAAAAGAGGTCAGGCTGATCCAGAACAATGCTGCCACAGCTGACGCAACTCCCCAGTCAGTGCTCAGCTCAGCAAAGGGTTCACACTGGAATCCCAGACTCCCTCAGAAAGGAAAATTTAGGGAAGTGCTGGATTACACACAGAAAGGGGGAGAACCTCAGCTAAGGTTTTTATTAGTGTTGGAAAAATACATATTTTTTTAAAAGAGGTCAGGCTGATCCAGAACAATGCTGCCACAGCTGACGCAACTCCCCAGTCAGTGCTCAGCTCAGCAAAGGGTTCACACTGGAATCCCAGACTCCCTCAGAAAGGAAAATTTAGGGAAGTGCTGGATTATCAGCCCGGACTCTTCTCCTGCATTCACCGAGCCTGACTGCTGGAGAACCCCCATTTTAATGTGTTTGGGGAAAGATCAGAAAGTTCTGCTGGGTGCCCATGTTTCTCCCAGTGGAGACCAAAGGTGTCTCTAACTTCACGTGCAAAGGCGATGTCAGATTCCCATACAGGAGAGAGACACTAACCAGACCTAAGACCAGCATTACCGCTTCATGTTACCTTTACTACAACCTCCTCTCAACGCAATTTGTTCACCTTCTACATACACCTCGTATTTTCAGCTTCCATCAAAGAACTCCACACAAAACAGCCCATTCTGGTGACAAAGTATATCAAACTAACGGCCTTAAACTCACGTGGTACAGTTAAATAAAATGCCAACATGAAAAGAAAAAGTTTAAAAAAAAACACTATAAAGAAATCTGAATATTTGGCAGAGGTCTTGGAGAGGACGTGTGCCAAACCACAGCTTGGAAGCCGCAGCCAACTTTGTACAGGGTTCCCCACTGGGCTCCTGCCGGCTCCTCCAGCAGCCACCAGTAGGATGGCTCTTTTCAACCTGGATTTGGCTTGGAAGAGGGGAAAAAAGAAAAAAAAAAAAATCGGGAGCCCACTTGGTTTCTGCAGGGCTGTACCAAGGAGTGCCTCCATCAGCAGTGCCCCAGACCCACTGCTGGCTGCTTAAAACCTTGCAGATGCAGATTCTTAGGGGGTTAGATTTCTACTGTGAGAGCCTGTATGTTTTGGGTTTGGGATTTTTTTTTCCTTTTCATGTATTGAAAATGCTTTTAGGAGGCTCACATTGCATTTCTGATATCCTGAGGTTTCCTACATCAATTAGAAAAATGTTGCTTCAACTTTCATTTGACCAGAAAAGGCTGTGGAGAGAAAAATAATAAAAGCAACAGAGACAGATGATGTAGGAATATGAAGTATCATTAATGGCTAATTGTGAAAACATTCATTTTTTACCATTATTCACCACAGTCCCACTTGCAGCTCTGATAGGACTCCTCACCAAGTAGATTCAGAGTGTCCTTAAGCTCCTGCCAGAAGAAGCCTGTGGAATCATCCACCAAAACAATACCAGTTTTCAAACAGTGGCAAAACTTACCCCTGGGGAATTTGGGAAGCAGTTGTCAAATCTGCATCCCTGACCTTAGGAGAAGCAAAAGCCATTTAAAATAAATGACACAACTGCGCTCAAGCTACATTGGCAACATCTTCACCCCAAGGCATGTGGCAGGCTCATGCCACGTGCCGTGAGCCACAAGCTCTCCAGTCATGCTGCTGGCTCTCCACCAGATGTTGCCCATGGCCAGAGCATCCTCTCGACTGCACATGAAGCCATGGTCCGTCCACATAAGCTACAGGAGGAAAGGTTCAGGCCTCTGTCCCTCAGCAGAGCTTGGGAGCAGAAGGCTGCCAAGCATGTGCCTGCACCTACGCTTACATGCAGACAACCTGAACTCGAGAACAGGCTCAGACACGTGCGTAACTCATGGTCTAGACAAATCCTGAGGCGCTTTCTGAAAATACTACCCTTGCTCCTCTGGCACTCCTGCCTGGAACTCGCCATCTCAAGTCCAATTTACAAGCTTCCCTTTAATTGGCAGGGTTGATGCAAGCAAGCAATTCCTCCTAATATTGTGGGACTGCCGTCTTCCGTGAGCATTCCTCTGCCTGAGCAAGAGCCACACAATTTGGCTTCGGGGAGGAGACACCACTCCCCAAAGAGAGATGTTTGCAGACATGTCGGACCACTGTCAAGGGAGATGAGAAAAAGGTCTCATTTCCCTTGTCCTCTCCAATTATCTGTTTCTTTGGGTTTTTTTTTCCTTGCACACACAATATTTGTGGGTACCACAAAAGTGGTTTAGCAGCACACTAGGTGTGATTGTAAATTCAAGGTGAAAAAAATATTTCCCTATGAAACAATGTCTGTTCTCAGCAAAACGACAGAGTTCCCTCTGTTTACCCATACAAAGCTACAAACACCAAGCCATATGCTTCACCCCACAGGGAGAAGAGTCCTATTATTTCAAGCATGTCTTCAATTCCAGTGGGACAACGCACGGGAGTGAAGCCAAACACATGCTTCGGTCCTTTCAGCATTAGGTCCTTGCCCGTGGCACAACATGACCGTGATTTCAGCATGAACTGCATTAGATGCAAACGATGGTATTTCATCAGGAACAAAATATGCTGGTTCAGCCCACAAAACCTCTCTTTCCTTTTCTGAGCAGAGCACTCTGATTTATCCCCTCATCCCCTTGTAATCTCTTTAGCTTATCTGGCCTCTCTGAAAGCGCGGGAGGAGGAGGCTGCAGCTCTCCCTGCTGTGGTGCTCAGCCAGCACCAACAACCCCTTCATAATTCGAGCTCTCCCTGCTCCCTAGGAAAGATGATTAAAACAAAGGCCCTGCTGAAAGAGGACACCGAATTTCACTGCAGACGGGTATTCCCCACTGCTATGAGGAAGCCACGAGTATGTGCAAGTCATTCAGGACACATCACTCATAACCCCTTACAGATTGAACAGATTTTTTTTTCCACTGTGCTTAATGATGCTCACCAGCATGAGGAGAGTGACCTCGGTAGCCTGCTGCAAGCCCGACACTCCCCGACAGCAGCACGCGGCTCTACTACACGGTTAAAAGAAAGCGTTTTCCTCCTCTTACATTTGTTTGCGTTAATGCAACTGCTAAAGCTGCAGCTGGGATCAGCGTCCCATTACACCGGACATCATAGGAGCACACGTGAGGAGTACATGCCTGCTCCAGTGAGCTTATCGACAAAGGGGACACAGCCAGACCAAATGACCGTAACTGCAGAGGGAGTCTGCGAGAAAGCCAGAGCAGGATCCCGACTGCTTAGCTCTTAGTCAGCCTGTCTCCACCTCAACCTCCAAGTGCCACTTCAGATTAAAGTTCTTCAGATGTAAAGTTAAAGGCAAAACTTCACCTGTCAACAGAATAGCACGATGGACTTCTGGCCGTAAGCGAGACGGTCCTCGCAGGTTCCCAGCAGTGCGCACAGTAGTCTGAAAAACAACCTAGAGCCAGGTTTCAGGGAACGGCTACGCACTGGCATTCTTGTGGGAGACCACACCTTTGCATTTCACGAGATGCATTCATGGGTTTTTCCACAAACTTTAAATGTGTTTCTAAACAGGCAAAACCCCCCAAATTAATGGTTTTTCTACTTTGTCAATAAAGAATTCATATTAATTAATTATCAGTCACCTAAATCTGATGCTAATACCTCAGAAAAGAGCAGTCACAGGCAATACCCCTCAGTTTGAAGCTCAGGATGCAAACCTGTATCTGTGCTGCTGGAAAAGGTTAGAGGTCACTGTCCCACCCTACGAGCTTTACAATCTACCCCTTGGTGGGTGTTCCCAGTCAGTCAGATCAGACAGCAAAACTTCTGGATGATCACAGTACAACTCGTTTGAGCTAAACGAGTGATCTCGAAAGCGCGGTCCAGCCTAACCTGGTTTACCCTGACTGAAGCTGATGGGGCAGAATTCTTTCTCCCAGAGAAGGGATGGGCAGCTGAGGGCCACAAAATCTTCCACCACCTTAACTTGATCCAGAGGCCACACAGCTGAAGTCAACAGATGTGGAACTGCATCACCGCCCTGGGTGTATCAGCTCCTGGAGCACGCTGCCCTGCGCACTCCCCCGAGGTGCCACAGGATGGCACTGAGGAGAAGTTTGCTCACATCATGCCCGAGCCAAATTGGTCTCAAAAATCTAAGTAAATCCTAGCCCCAAAAAACTGTTGATCACTCCCCCGAGGTGCCACAGGATGGCACGGAGGAGAAGTTTGCTCACATCATTCCCGAGCCAAATTGGTCTCAAAAAGCTAAGTAAATCCTAGCCCCAAAAAACTGTTGAAGATGGCACTGACAAATTATCAAGCTGATGTCACAGAGGGTAAAGCACATTGTGCCAAAGGGTTAAAGTAAATTATTAAATTATTTTAATTTAACAAGTTTTAGATCAAGCCATGGTGTCAGGTGCTGTCCCATCCCAAAAATTAACTCAGTCTCATCAAGAGACTGTCCTAATACTCTACTTTTTTTTTTTCTTAATTACTGCCATCCTGGTGCCTCAGGCTGTGTTTGGTTTATTTTCAAGCAGACAGTGCCAAAGAGAGAAAAACCAAACCATGAAAAGAATTTTTAAAAGTACATCAAAATCTGAGTCCGTCAGTTCAGAATTCCAATTTTTGGATAATTGTACCTTCCATTACAGACTGAATACTGACTGACAGTAACTTTTCTTCTACTGATGTGAATTAAAACTTCATTTGGTATCTGTTTAAAAGAGGTGCATTGCCTGTTTTCTTTCTTAAATAAATATCACTTCATCACATTTTGATGTGTTAAATCTCCAAATATATTATCCAAACAATAGTTACCTGTCATTGCATCTTTATTGCCTTCTCTGTTTGAAGTCTGCTTACTCAACCCTTACACTGGAGATTTAGGCAGTGGCAAATGCTGTAGTTTTGGGCTTGAGTCTCTGTTCTGAAAACTTTGAACAAAGCAGCCCTTGAGGCCATGTACTTCTTAAAGAGTTTAAAAAGCCCAATGGGCCTCCTAACTTACTCTGCAACAAGTCATATCCCATGAAGAAACTCACTTCTGTACAACACAAAAACAGGGCTAGATTAAAGAAAAGGGAAGAAAAAAAAGCAAGGTCCCCTGCTGCTCTGTCTGGCCAGAATCATGTCTTTTACTGCCCATATCCTCTAAAGAAACGATGCTCTCATGATATATTACCCTAATACATCACCAAGTGACAGTTTTCTCATGATACTGTATCCTCAAAGATGTGATGCATGCCAGAAGCAGCAACAGGAGATCTCAGCTAGGGGAGGAAAGAGGGAGGCTTTTTTATTTTCTTCCAGATTTTTAATCTACACATTGTCCTTTTTTTAACGTTTTTAATTTTTTCTAATGATTTTGTCAGGAAAATCCCCGTCAATCCTAGCTTCACAATCCAGAGGACTCCTAGAAGTTTCAGAGTAGTAGCACAGCTTTTAAATTGGAAAGCACCAAAAAAAAAACCAACCACACCAAACTTCTTGATTTAATTGAGGCAAGTTTTGAAATAGGACCAAAACGCTTGAGGAACAACAACCAAATAAAAATAGTAGCCCAAAAGAAAGCAACAAGAGTCTGTTTTCTATTATAAAATTATTTAGGCAAGAGGCCTCCAGACGCTGCTGTTTTAATGAACTTGCAAGAAAACTGAGTGCTGACCTCGCGTTTGTTTTCTTACGTGATCTTGCCTGTGCTGCACAGTGGTATTAGGAAAAAAGAGGAGGTTATTCGTGGCCTTCTGCAGAGAGAAGAGGCAGCCCCCAGCTCGTCAGTCTGCAGAGAGAAGAGTGGGAAGAGACAAGGACCAGGAGCATTTCAGGCAGGACTCCCTGAAGGGGGCACGAGCTTTTGGGGTCTTTTAACAGTGCCTTCAACTCACAGGGGCTCACTCGTTTCTGCTGCAACGGCTCCACTCTAGTGCAATCTCGGGGAGGCAGGAGGGAATCCTAACTCAGGGACAGCTCGTGGCAGCAGTCACCCTCCAGCGGGCGTCATCCAGTTGGAGCCAGCAAGGGAAGGTTCAAGGCCACGGGATACTTTAGTCAGAAAAAAATTATGCCACAGTGATGTTTACTTTCACACATTTCCATGTGTTTCTGCTTCATGTCTACTCAAGCTTCTGATGGATGCAAAGCGGGCAGGTGGAGTGAGCTCTCCGTTGTTGTGATCAACCACATTGCCAAACTAAGCTAGAACGCGACGTCCAAAAGTTCAGCCAACGCTGCGTGTAGCTACTAGGAGAAAAACCACGTTTTGACTTGTGAACTAAGCAAAAGCCGTACAGAAGTCACCGAGAGGAAACCAACAGTCAAAGCCATCAAAGCCGCTTTCACAGACCTTGAGCTGACCTTGACCACGTCTTCTGTCCCGGCTCTGCCTGGTTTGGGGTGAGACGCAGCAGCCCGCATTCCCAGCAGTGATCACTTCGCCACATGACACTGTCACTGCAGTCAATGAAACCACCCATGTGAGCTCAGAGGTTTGAGCCGAGCTCTTCAGCGCAGACACATACACAATGCCCTGTGTGCTGGCTAGACCCAGTTAATTAAACAGTTATTTTTTCATGTTGCTCTGGGAAGAAGATTGCTGTCCAAAATAAGAAACCAATATTGCACAACTACTTTCTGCTTGAAAAATCCAGTGGTTAAAATAGTTTTTTTGCATAATCGCAGCCCTGCAGGGACAGTTCTCACTTCTGAAAAGTGAATTCCCGTCTTTGTTTTGCACACGTACAAGCAAATAGATTCTTGTATGCCCCAAGTTTGCAAATCTCAGCCATAACACCACACTGAATAGAAGCCATACGAGCAGATTTTTCCTCAGCCTGTGTTCCCGTCACTCCTTCCTTTCCCCTGCTTCACTTGCACTGCTGGAAGTAAAAAAAATACCTGTTACTAACAAGTAAATGGAGCTGACATTAGAGTGAAGCTCTAAGGTGAACAGGGTATGTGCAAGCCATTTGTCATCTTGACAAAGTGATTTTCGGTCACCGGTGGCACACTTTAAAGACATCTGAACGACTGGCCTTGACCACCAGCGTTTCTTACAGCTTCTAAAGGGACCCACGGGACCAAGAACACAACCTGCCTGTGGAAGCGACTCCCACAGCGGTACCTCTTGATAGATGTAAAAGGCAGCGTGATATATCAGGTGTCATTAAGATCTTTGCAGGCAGATTGTATTTACCTACGTATGGAGCACAGATAGCATCTTGTTAACCCAATTAATGAGACTCAAATGTCAGGAAAGGGATTACGTCTGGCTGAAAGTCCACAGCACTCGAGGCAGCCAGAGGTGATTTCATTGTGTGGGACAGCACTGTTCTCTTTGAAGAGCAAGACCTCAGGCAGCAACGCTACCACCCAGGCAACCAAGGAGGGGGAAACACAGGGGAGGTGGAAAGGTGAACTGAAATCCGGAGGTTTCACACCTTCAGCACAAGAAGGGCTCCTCGTGTGAGAGACTCAAGTGCCAAGAACCTGGGGCTGAAGCGAAGAAAGCTAAAAAGTATCCACTCGAGGTCTTGGGAGCTTGAATTTTTTATGAACTGTACCTTCCTCTGCAGTTAGAGAAGGAGCTCATTGCCAATCACAGCCCGATCTGGGCTGGAAGAGGAACAGTGTTTCATCCCGCCTGTCCACACTGCTACATTTTACACGAGCAATTGAAACGCACTTCTCTAGCCTAAGGAGGAGCGGGAAATTTCCTCACCAAGATGAGATCAGTAAGCTCTGCATCAATAACTCTCGATGTATTTGACAACCAACCGCTTTTCTCCCACAGCCTCCACCTACTAAGCTGTATGACGTACGAGGAGATGCTCCTTACACCCAGGACAGAGCAGTGAACCCTGAATGGCCCCGTATGAGATACTTGGCCCCAAAATAGAGAGACGGGTTTAGGGTAAGGTCTCATACTCAGCAGCTCCTGTCATGTCCCTGCTCCGCAAGTCAGCTTCAAGAAATCCCTGTTCTGAGTTGTCTTCTCAATGGAGGAGACAAGACACTTAGCATGAGCCAACAGCCCAACTTAAGCACCACTCGGTGGGTTAACCTAAATCCTTTGGTGGCAGCAGCACCTTACGGCCACAGTCACAAGTTGTGTGCCCAAACAGGACAAAATCCGTGCTTAGAATTCCTTTAGACCTCTGCTTCCAGGGTCACGCACAGCTTTCCTGGAGTCACCTCACACCCACACCCTCTCAGCTCCATCTCCGACTCACCAGCAGGTTTTGTGCTGCCTCGTACGTAAGAGGTGATGCCCAGCGAACAGGCTGGAGCTGCCCTGCCCTCTCCTCTCTCCAGATGGCCACCATCCAGCGAACCTCCCTTTTGTTGTAGTGATTTTCTTTCTTTTTCCCTTTTTGGCTCCCACCTTTGTACGTTTCCATATGTGGACTGGCGGAGCAGTGCCAAGAAACAGGATGACATCAAAGATGTTCCTTTTATACTAAAATGATTATATACAGTTCTAGGCACCGAATACGTACCCTCTGTATAACGAGTAGCACATAAAACCACTCAAATTTCTTTCTACCGTGGCCTAGAATTCTAGATATTTTTTAAATTTCCACTTTGGATTGGTTTTTGGGTCAAATAGTTTTTGCTTACGGATTGGAAACCTCGCCAAGTTAAATCGAAAGACATTTTTCCAGAAGCGATACAAAGTGCACACTTCTGCTTCCTCCGCATTTTCATGTTAAACAAGCTCTGGTTCAGCATCAGTGCGCTATGCTGCATCTTAAACGTCCACATCAGCAAGTTTCTCCTGAAATACTTACTTCGTTCAGATCACAGACAAACTATGCCTCAAGCATGGGTCTGGTAAAAAGGTTTCGTCCGCTTCCACACCATTTTAATGTCTAATGATTTTAATTGCCCAGCGCTTTTTACCCACTGCTTTAACAAACAGCCCATCCACCAGCCCTTGGTTTACAAGCTAAAAAGCTTTCATGCTTTGCATTCTGCCTGCCAACATGCTTTTATCCATTTATTTTAATCAAAATATTTGCCAGATTTCATCACCAATCCAGTTAACTGCTCCAGCTCTCCCCAGAAGTGAGTATTTGGGGGGGGGCGGGGGGGGGGGGTGTAAATGCTAAATACGAAAATTAAAGCTGTGGGCCGCTATATAGAG
>NW_010430734.1:14673-25236 GCF_000710305.1 Buceros rhinoceros silvestris
CGCGTGAAGGTGTAAATGCTAAATACGAAAATTACAGCTGTGGGCCGCCATATAGAGAAAAAAATACTCTGTCACAAGCAAATGATGAGTGGTCTCCCTGTAGCAGGAGAACTGGCTGCTTTTATCAGCATTTTAGGTCCCACAGGCAATGCTTCAGCTCAAGCCCAGCCACTCTGCCTGGCTCCACCCTGCCCCAACAATTTCCAAGCAGGACAACCTGGAGGTGTTTCACTAACTGGCACAATCAAGTCATAACCACTACGTAGCCTTAGTGTGGTTGTTTATCAGCTCTTCTCCATCTCTCCCAAACCATGCCTCGACTTTCTCTCTCACCCAGAGAGAAAAAAAAGGAGGGGGAGACAACCTCAGCACAATCAAGGTCTGTTATTCTTCAGCCACTAATAAGTCATAAGACGAAGCAGAAAAAGAGACGCAAATGTATGACTCTAGCTGGCCACCAGAATAATACATTTTGACGGTTCCAAACCTTGGGGAAGATTCAATTCCCACTGAAGCCACTTTATATAATTGGATATAAAGATGTCAGGAACATCGAAAAAACTCCACAACAACAACAACAACAACAAAAGAACCACCCAAAACACACAACTTTTAGCCTGTGAGCTGTCAGAAATCTGATTTTCCTGGCCAGGGCTCTACAACACATCGGAGTGCATCCTCCCGGGTAAGGAGCGCAGAGCTGCTGTTTCCATGCCTCCAGTGAGCTCTTCAGCTGTGAAAAGGAGGTGAGCCACACCACGGAGTGGTGTCTGGAGACAGGGGCAGCTGGCCCTGCAGCCGTCAGGGCAGCCCCGGGTTCTGCTGAGCACCTTAGCAGCCCAGGGCTGAGCAATAGCTAGTTTTTGGTCTGAAGTGGAAATGGCAGCCTTCACCTTCTCAATCTGGCACAGCTCTGGACAGTAAAGCCAACACAGTGCTCAGCACCGAGAAATCTAAAACTGAAGTGGAACCATCGTCGTGGCTGAGGAATTTGCACTATCTCTAATTCACAGGAAGTTTCAACTGTGCAGGTTGGGGTTTACGCGTACGTGAGGCAGCATCGCGACCACGCGTGAACTAGACCTGCTCCAGAGCCAAGTGTAACCACGTAAACGTTGCTCTGAGGCAGAGGTGAAGACGACCCAGTTCAATCTTTAACATTGAAGCTTTGCTTTGTTTTTGTCCTAAAACAGGACTCTGAATAACTGGGGCCTCAATTTGTCAGGGAAAACATCAGATCTTTGGCATCATTGCTCTGAATGGCATTTTATCGCATTTCCATCCTTTGTGCTCCTAAGAACAAACATATCTCACGCACTAACGTTATTTCATAGCGCTGCCTCCTGAGGTAGCACTTTACAGCACAAGACTCTGAAAAAATCTAAGACCCAGCACAGAAAATAAAAGCCAGAAGATTGATATTTAGAACAGATGAGGAAATAAAGAAGATACAAATTACAGATGATGCATGAAGACATGTTATTTCTTCAGTGAGGTGGTCGTACGCAGTCCTAGCTGAACAGCCCATTTTGGACCACTACCTAGAGAGCGAGTGGATTCCAGACTGGGGAGAGATGGGGGGAGAAAAAAGGGCAGAAAAAGAGTCTAATAAATAAATGGGAGAGACGGACAATAGGAATATGGAATCCAGGTCTGAGCACACAAGGTCAGCTCCCGGGGATGACGAGGGATGGGGTCCACGCTGTACCTGGACTCAGCTCGGCACTTGATTCACTTGATGCAAACCGCTGCACAGCGTCAATCAGACAAATGGTCAGACCAGGAATTTTTTAGCTGCAGCTTAATGCATAAGATGAAGAGGCCAAGAGGCCTCAGAGGAAGCAATTACAGCGGTTATTAGGTACAACATGAGCAAGTACCAGTATGATAGTCATTTTAATAGTAGTATTACAGGTAAAAGCTTTTATACAATATTGTTTTTTCCTTCACAATGGCCTTTTATTTGACCATAAGCTCAATATAAAAAGGTTGCACTTTCATTTGATTTTTTTTTGGTTGTTGCTTAATATTTTTCTTCCCTCAAAAATTTCTATTAAAACATGATGGGGAAGTAAAACCAGATATTTGGTGGGGAAAAAATATCTATTTTTATATAGCAGCACAAAGCAGAACAGCAGAAGTACTGACACTGTGAGCCATTCACTTACAGGACCATAATTCTTAAAAAGACTGTTAACAACTCAATGGAAGAAACTTGAAAGCTAATAAAAACTATATACAGGTAACTGTATGCTTTTAAAATGCCATTTTGATATTGGACCAGCCCTTTAATAATGTTTTTCTTATTGGCAATAAAAAAGTGCCTTAACTGAGACAGATCCATTTTGCACTTATTGTAGACACATTCCACAGACATTTGCAACGTACATTAAATTTTCCATTTCGCTTATGGCATTTTTGTGCTCTTCATATTTTTCCACATATTATTTATACATTTCAAATATGTTCTTTCGTATTTGAGTCCTCTGATTCTTTAATTATGGCAAAGAGAATCTCATTTCCATGCTTGATGGATTGGATCTTCATCATCGTTACAGCGACATATCACCAGCTCTCTTCCAAGAGGGTTTTGCCAAGCCCCATAATCAGTTCAGCGCCGTGTGAGTATGTGTGTGCACGCTCCACGCAGCTGACTCCTCGCTATTCCATGTGGCCTGAGAACAACATGAAATAGCTTCTTCGAGCCTGCAGATTTCCAGAACAGCTTCATCATAAGCTGTCGCATATGACTGTGCATCACATCTCCAAACTAAATGTCACGATAGAACACGGTGAACTGAAGGCAAACATACTTGCGTAGGGATGTGCCACACTGAGGCAGCTCTGGGACGTGAAGCAAGGTGCAGAAATGGGACTTCAAAAGGCCCACCGACGGCACAGGCACAACACCCGGCTACACAACCCATACTCATTCCTCAGAGGAGAAAACGAGATGAGATGTTGCACGTGGTACTACTTGGCCAGGGTGGCCATGGCTATATATGGGACTGACTTAAGCATTGCCTCTACACTGCTGTTGGCAACTGAGAAGATCAAGCTAGAGTAGCCACCTTCTACCATAATTAGTTTGTGCTTCACCCTCAGACAGGCCAAAGTCTCATCTTACGGGTGTTGCATGAATTTAGAACAAGGACAACTGACCCTACCTGAACCACCCTTCAGGAGAGCCTACCAAAGCAATCGTCTCCACAAGAGGTAACGAACCTGCCCTGGGCTCTCGATTCAATTCACTTCTCGCTTGCAAAACCGTCTTCATAAATACGCACACACACCCCCACGTAGTTCTTTGGTCTCCACGACAAAGGACCCATGGGACACCCAGCTGCACCAGGCACGGAGTTCCGACTGGTTATTGTTTTCAGGGTTTGTTTTGGGAGCATGGGGTGTTGTTTCTTGTCATTTAAGAGATGGCACATACACATCTGTACCTTTAAGTTGGAGGAAAGCTAATAAAGCTTTCACCATGTCAAAGCATGTTTGTGCTCCAGGAACCCTTCATGCACCGATCAAAACAACATTCTCTTTCACAGTAATATGGGGGCGAAAACTACCGGTACACTACTGTATCACAGGCCTTTTTGTTCCTCTCTCTGAAGAGAAAGCTGATTATATTATACAGTAATAAAGACCAAGACTACTTAAATTGAAAGAAGATGCAGTCTTGGTAGATCCCGCAGTTGATGTATGTAAACTATTGAAATTAAATTAAATAAAATAGGTATGAAAGAATTGTTTGATGATTTTTTTTTTAATATGCACCACTCCACTAACAGTCATCTGGGCTGCATTATACCTTAACGCAACAACAATTGAATCCCGATGTACTAAAACACTGACATCTTCACCGAACATGTGTCAAACACTTGCTCTCAGGCCAGCTACGCGCCTTCAGCTTGTGTGTTGTGCCACGGAAATCAGCTATGATACAGGTAAAGAACCCCAGCCAGTCCAGTCGCCTTCTTGCTTTAGCCTGCAGTGAGGAGAAGGCTTTTTTTTTTTTTTCTGGGGTGGAGGTGTTGGAGGAAGGACCAAGGGTTGAGGTTATTTCTTCCATTTTTTGGTTTCCTTGCACTTGGTTTCTCTGCTCTGTCAGTTCAAGCAAGGCAGAACACTAGGGCTTATAACGACGAATTTAACATAATTTTTTATGAGCAGAGGTCAAATTCTACACTGCACATTTGGATTTAAAAGAGGAAATTTAAACTACAGAATGATGTTTCATGCTGAATAAAACTTAGGCCAAGCAAAGCTCTGATTTCTAGTTTCCTGAGCTTCTGTCTCCAAACTTTTCTCAGGTTTCCAACACTTGGTTACACTTTCTGGCTCACATTTATTTCCTCCTGTTCTGGATTGAGGTGATAAAAGGTTGAGACATACGAGTACCACTCCTCAGGTGCAGCTGGCAAGTTTGAGGCGCAGGCGCGAGGGAACGGGGGGGAAGAACGGGGCGGGGAAATGGCACTGGATTAGATGTGGTTTGTCAAGATCACTACTGGCTTTTACCAGCTGTTCCTTGACACAACTCACTTTGTTCTAAAGCATTTTGTAAAAATAATGAAAAAATAATGCAGGACCTTTTCTCCCCACAAAGAACACACCGAAAAGAAAACCTTTCATTCTCTCGAGCAAAGCTCTTGTAAGGTGAAGGCCCCTGTTGGCTGGGCTGCAGCATCTATCTCCCTGCAGCTCCTGGCTTCTCACCTGTCCCTTTCAGCTGGCGCTCCTGGGACGCTCATTTTCAAACTACACACGCCGCTGGCCGATGGACGGGTTATTCTTGGATCCCTGCTTGCTTCTGGCAAGGTGTTCAGGGTCTGCGCAGACGATGATAAATGAGCACGCAACGACACGGCTCTCCTCACCACCACCTGTCATCGTTGTCACTGCTGAGCTCATCTCGCCTTCCAACCACTCAGCACTCAGGAGTTTAATCCAGGCGAAGTTGATTCTGCGGTGTTTTTACGTCGTTCTCGTCCTATAACTACGCACAGGTTCTCATTTCACCTATTTCCGACGGACTGCCGCAGCTTTATGCCTTTTCCACGCGTATGCTGAGGTATATATTTCTTGAAAGCAAACACTGTAATATCAGGTGTGAGCCTACTTCTATTTTGAGTTTCAGATACCTTCCAGCCAAAAAGCTGTACCAACAAAAACTCTGCTGCACTCGATCACTTACCGTACTTGTACCAGAGCTGAACCTCAGTACCACACGCCTACTTTATGCACCCACAGAAATCTAATCAGAGTTCCCCCAATCTTCTGTTAATAGCATCTCCCCCCTAACATTTCAAAATCCTCAATACACGAATAGTCCAAAACTTACCAAAACGTGGTAAGTTTTCACATCGATGGACTTTTGTTTCTACTAACAGAAACCTAGTCGTACCTCTGCTAACCTCAGCCCAAAATTTTCACATCTGAAAGATAAAGATCTGAATAGGTCACCCACTACGTGTTTGGGTTCCTCAAACCTCACAAGATGTGTGAAATGCTCCCGTGGGTTGAAATAAACTCATTTTTCCACAGATGTGGGAGAATATTTTTAGAAGAGAATTTTTGCATTAGCTAGTGTAGTTACAGGCACTTGCGGTCTTAAAGCATTTAATAACTGGAATAAAAGAATCAATTTCTCAAGCTGAATCAATAGAGTTCCGTTACGAATACCATCATGATTGTGTCTTTTACCAATAATCATCACTGCCAATTCAGACAAGCTCTTTAAAACTCAAACTTTTTTCACTCAACTTCATAACCCAGTTTCACTGCTTGGATTTTCAAAGGCCAGCAGGACATGAGATCTTCTTACTATTGACTACTGAGCATGACATAATTTCACAGTCACATGTCCTCCGACATACCGTTTTGTACTGTCAAGGGTCGTGTCGTTATCTGAAATAATAGTTTCCCTGTTTTTGACGACAATATTTTTTCTTCACAGAGCTGGCTGACTCAGTCCTTGTTACCACCCATCACATTCAGTTGTTCACCTTCCTCTGATACAGAGCTTGCTGCGGCTTAGAGCGTCCATCCTTTCACCAGCGAAGTCTTTAGCTACAAACACAGTTGCAACGGCATGCTCAGCCATGGCACTTCACGAATAGCCTGTCCTGCACGTCTTGCGTGACCCAGCTTCAAAAAACCCAATTTTCCCATGGAATTTCTGTATATCTGTTTTACCCATCAGCTCGAAGTACTGAGGATGCCAGCATTTGCTCCAGTTTCTGTGCTTAACAGCATATAAGGTGAACGCATGAGAAAGCAGGTACTTCCAGTTGCCTTCAGCCTGCTTTAAGCTATTCCAGTATCTCAAGCCCTGCGGAAAGCCACGTGGTGCGGTAGCTTTCCAGAGAGAGCGTGTCTCCTCGGACATTCAAAGAGAAAGCGGGCAGAAGACCAAAGCACACCAGCTCTAACAGCATTTTGCAGATAGCCACAGCAAGTCACAAGTCGTAGTTCTCAAAAGCTCTGGATGACGAAGTCAGCTTCTATGTCCCTAAGAACAAGCTCAGGAGAGCAATCTCACCAAAAACCTGGCATCTGCACAGCCTGCAGCCTGTTGTCAGAGAGACAACAAAGAAAATGAGCGTGTTCATCCTGTGACTACACCACCCACATCCACTCGTAGAGTGAAAATGTGTGAAGTGAGAAGGGATGGCTTTGTACGCAAACCATTAGACCAGGAGCTAGGAGACCCGAGCTTTCATCACAGTCCTGCAAGAAAGTCTTTGTGGATAAACCACAGTCTGCCTT
The DNA here is from genome assembly GCF_000710305.1 of Buceros rhinoceros silvestris. Taxonomy (NCBI): domain Eukaryota; kingdom Metazoa; phylum Chordata; class Aves; order Bucerotiformes; family Bucerotidae; genus Buceros; species Buceros rhinoceros. The sequence goes on from NW_010430734.1 coordinate 21,448, forward strand.
TGACTTTGATGTTTTTCTCTAAAAAAAGAGGCCACTTCTTGCAGTCAGCTGTAATTAATGACCGGTTCTTTGGAGACCTTGCATACAGAGCTACAGCACACATTTACACACACACACACTCTAAGTCTTACCTGTTTCCCTATATTAAGGGCAAGCGTCAGTGCTGGTCCGTGCACTCCACCACATTTCATTTTGACAAGTGGGGAAGTCCCAAAGAGAGTTCTCTCTTGGTGGGTGCAGTGCCTTTTTATTAGAAAAGCATCACCTCTACTCTAAAAGCGAATGACTTACTACGTACGAAATCTCCAGCACGTGTCCCCCAGTCTGGATTCCCACATCACCAGGATTTCTCTTTCCACACGTCACAGCAAATGCTCAGGAATAAACTCGTTTTGTTTGGTAGCTAGACGTGACTGTCTCTAGGGGATCCCAACCACCAGCGTTCCTCTTGTATTCAAGAGTCAGGGGTTTGTGTTACCAGTAACTCTAAAACAAGGGGCAGAAGCTTTGGCAAAGCAGCGCCCGTAGAAGCCATCCTCTGCTCCACCTGCCTTGCTCCGGTTCACGTTCCTATCGTGAAAATCAGTCTGCCCTGTCTGCCCTAACTGATGACAAAAGACATACTTTTGGGTTTGATCTTCCTACCAAGACTTCTCAGTGGTGTGTAAGGAATTGCATTTGTAACTGCTCCTTGTAGTCTTTGTTGCATTATTGCAACTTACTCATAAACCAGGAGTTTCCAGTTTTTACCGTTAGCTGGGGACTGCTTTGCTTATGCTGTCTCCCTCTTTCCCCCTTGCTAGGACGCATCCCCGTGCTCCGCTGCACATGGCCTGCAGAGTGGGGTCTGTCAAACACCTGATGACTCGGTTCCTGCATTTCAATTTATCTCCTCCCGTTTGTGAGATGGGGAAAGTCCTGGAAGGGAGTTGTTTAGCTATTCCCCCTCTTCCCAGAGCCGTTCAGATTTCCTTAACTCGTGCAGTTATTTACAGCAGCTTTCAGTCATGGAAATGGATCACTGCTAGGGGAGATCTGCCACAATCCAATCCAGTATTTCAGTTACTTGCTTTACCAGTGTTTCTAACACAAGTGCTCCCTGTTGAATTTTCTGTCCTCTCCTGGACAGCTATTGCTTCCTTCCTGAAACAGCTGATTAAGCTCTCTTTTTACTTGCTTACTTCTTACGATATGAACATCCATCAGGTTTGCCCTTGAAGAGTATGATCAGTCTTCCAGAGAAAGTTCCTCACTGAGTCGCTATTAAACAATCAATATTTCTAGCTGAATGTAAGGAAACCTGGTTCTCTCTTCCCTCCTAGTCACAAATCACCTCATCATTTCTTTTGTTTCTGCTCTCTCCAGACCTCTTAAAACTGATCTTTTCCCTCATGGCAGACCCAAACAAAGATTTCAGCAACAGGCTGTCCAATAAGTCATTGCCTTGGATGCTGCACAGCATTAAAGTCAGTATCGCCAGACTGGTTTCCTTCCCCTCTACCAGGTCTCCCAGCTTCCAACCCAAGCAGCAGAGACCACGTTTGCCCTTTGGCAGGAATAAAACAGAGCATATCCCGTGCAGGTAACCGCATTAATGCGCCAGTCAAACACAGTGTCCCCCTCGCAGAGAAGGGAGCCAAATGCCCTACAACCCGCAGAGATTTAGCGTTCCTACGTGCAGCGTTTTTTGCAGTTCTTCACGTTCGTGCACTAAAAAGGGACTCATTGATTTAATAAAGCTAAGGTCTGGCGAGATCTATAAATACAAGTATTTTACCCTGATGCATTATTGCCCCGATACCCAAGACTGAACTTCTGCTCCTTCACAGATAAATTGCTTCCTCGCTGGTTAACACCAGCTTCCATTAGCAGGAGTGGTGGCAGACATACTTGGGAAGGTGAGCCATGATAAAACACAGCTTCGCCTTTTTTTTTTGTTTTCTCTTTGATTTCTTTACTCACCACATCCCACGCTCCGCCTTTCCCCAAACCCCTCTACACAGAGGAATCAATATCTTATTCTTTATCACTAATAGCTAAAAATTATCACAGAGCCTCACTTCAAATCTATTGAACTCAATGCAGCCGACGCACATCGGCGTGGGGAGGCTCAAGACCAGAGCCCTGCAGTTGCCAAAATTGCCTTCTACAAGGCAGTCTAAAACAATTCTTTAAGTCTTTTATAGACGTATAACAATGCTGGCTAATGCTAACAGCGTTAATAGCAATAACAGAGGGTGTCTTGATAATTCAGTCCTAAAGCAGGGCACATTCTCTACGTCCAACTGCCCTAGAACTTCCAAAATACGCAAGGTAGTGCTTTCTGGGCTATATTTTTCTTTGCATTCAACAGCAAATTAAGGTTTATGGCTTTCTTTTAAATATACCGTAGCAAGTTTTATTTAGAACAACCGTTTTTTCAGGATCTCCTCAGCCTTGGCTCGTCCAGCTGAACTGCTCCGAAAAAATGCTCAACACCAAAGTAGAGTTACAAGGAAAGGGAATGTTTCTCCTCAAAATGACATTATTAACCACTGAACTCGCAGCACGGCAGGCAGTGTCATCCTCAGAACAAAGCGCCCTGATGAAAACGTCACTTGTGCTTCCACTGCCGGTTTATTACAGCGTGTATAGTCACGTTGCACCCTTGGGCAGCTCCTCAGCCGCTGGCGTGTGAAACAAAGCACGTGGGAGCTCGAAGCAGCAGCATTTCCAACCCTTACCTGTCCCTCTGCTGAGCTGCACACACAGAGTTCTGCGCCCACCCCTGACTCCGTGAAAACGGCTCTCCCTCCAAGCCCACATGGCACACGCAGCTTCACAATGTCACATTAATGTCACACACAACTTTGTGCCCGAGAGTTTTGAAGTCAAAGAAATGATTGCCAGATCCTGGATTGGATTACTTTCCATTAGCTCAGCTCTGAGATAACCTTGTGTTACATAAAGGCGACAGAGGCACCCGAGATTTGATTACGTGAAATATTGCCCCCCTTCTCCACGCAGTTACTTTTAGTACAGGCCTGAATGTTCTTGCTCTCTGAAATCCAAACTTACCAGGCAAACACACACTATACAAGGGTTGTCTGTGATAAATGGTATCTGTAGAATTTCCCCTTCATTTTCACATTTTGCAACAGATCCTAAAATAGAAAAAAAAAAATTAGAACACTGACCTATTTCAATTCCCCCAGCTCGTTTTGGAAATTGTCGTTGTCACACTCCTGTTTAACCCCTGCTCCATTCCCAGCCTTCGATTTTAAATCTTGCCTTAATTTGCCTGTTTTAAGGAACTGGGAAACGACTAGCCCTTTATTGCTGCACAACCCAGACTTTCTCTGTGCCCCAGTTATAGCCAAGCAGGACGCTTTTTCTCGTCTCAGATGACGTGTGGAGAATAACGAGCACTCCGTGCAAAGCAGGACACTTCTACCACGACGGTCCAGAGCTCACCGAAATCAGCACAAAGCTGTCCGTTAACACTCGGAAGACCAGGAGTACAGCCCGAGCCCTAAACCAAGCATCCTTTTAACGCACAGCAGCCAACTGGCAAATGAGTCAAAATTAGCAGGCTGGCTGTCAAACGGAATCGAATTAGAAGTCCCTTTATGGCCCTCGCGCTGATGAGCCAGGATTGTGTCATGTTTGAATCACTTCTCCTAATCTAATGGCTCCTCGCTTGCACTAGAAATTGATTCAGCGTTTCCCTCCATGTCCTGGACAGCAGGAAATCGTAACCCTCGAGGGGAGGTGAGATAAAAAGGGGGGGAGAAAAGGAAAATAAAAAAA
>NW_010430735.1:0-3621 GCF_000710305.1 Buceros rhinoceros silvestris
CCCCCCCCCCCCCCCCCCCCCCCCAAAAAAGTCTGGAAAAATAACTTAAATAAACTTTCCCCCAAACCTATTTAAAATGGTTTTACTTCAGTTGATGATAACCACTGCACTGTCAGCTGACACTGAAGTCCAGGTCAAACAAGTCATTAGAGAGATACCCACCACATCGCAGTGTCTTTGTCCCGCTGAGGAGAACCCAGTTCTCAGAGAAAAAAAAAAAAAAAAAATGCACAAAGAGGGAAAAACAAACCACGAGGGAGAGCCCGAGTGTGTGTGCACGCACGCACGGCTGCACGAGCTGCGTGTAGGAGTGAAACCTGGCCACAACGGGGTGTAGGTTGAAGTCATCTTTCTTTGGCAGGGACGCGAGTCCTCACTCGGCTTTCAGTCGTTCCTCCTCCCTCACCGGAACAGGCCACAGCAACGCTGCCAGCCTGGGAAGCAGGAGACTTGCCCCCACTATGGTTACGTGTGCCAGTCCCTGACCCACCCGGCCACAGCCTGCATCTTCTGCAGCCACTTGGTGCTGGGAAACGTCCTAAGAACTGGAGTTCACCACCCTACGGCTCGGGAGTGACTGCAGAGGTGGGGATGAGACAGACACCCCGATGGCACGCGGTACACTCGTGACACCAGCCTGAGCTTGGCTGCAGGGAAGAAACCAACACACAGCCAAGGAGATACAGTTCCTGGACCGCTTTATTCAGCCACCACAATCTACAACTGAACGAAAACCACATCACCAGACAAATACGGTCAGTTCAGAGAGCTAAAGCGCAGCTGGGAGGAGGAGAGGGGTTGTGGGGTTTTGTTTTTTCACAGTAGTAGAACATATATAAAGAAGTACTTGAAAAGGCACCAACTTCAGTCGTAAATCCGCTTCGATTACAAACTCTCAGTGAGGGTGAAACGTGGAGATTAAACCACATACAAAATAGGACTCGAAACAGAAAACTCTGGGAGACCGGACACAGGAATGTGCAGTGAGGGCTGCTGCTGGCTGCTGGCGGCCAGCTGCTTCGTACCGGACACAATGGGTGAAGGCGGTTGGGGCTGGTGAGGTGGCGGCAGCAGCAGCAGTTGGCATTGCTACAGGAGAGCAATCTCGTTTTCTTCATGCCCTTTAACTGCAGTCACTCACACTCTACCCTGCATGAGAGGCAAAGGTGATTCCCAGGTGTAGAGACAGAAAGAGTTATAAAATATCTAGCTGCTAAATAAAGAGAAGACTCAGCTGTGAGCTGCTGTGCCATTTAACTCACCATATTTCAGGTCAGCAGTAAAACACTGTGAAAAATGAATGTAAAGAATATTTATTATTTTCCATGTTTTAGCAATGCACTTGGTTTCCGTATTCCCATTTACAAGACTCTCTTTTATACTGGTTCAGGCACTCTTGGTTTCCAGCTCAGAGCGCGTGGAAGGATCGCAGGACCATGCCCTGTGAAAAGAAATGGCGCTGCCTACAGCTGGGCTGAGACCAAAATCAGCTGCTGTGGCGGTGACTGGCCTTGGCTGTGCTCACTTACTTACAGCAGCCAGGACCAGGGGTTTTGAGCTGTCCTGCCAGCCAAAGAACTGGGCAGATATTAATCTTGATAAGGTACCACAGAAGACAACGTGCAAATCTATGCTTTTAATCGTAGCTCTCAAGAGCAACTTGTGTCCCACAGGCACTTACCATGGTGGGGAAGGGAGGGAAGGGAGCAACTGTGAGTGCCCTCTCTCTGTCTCTGCTATGTACTTGCTGTGCTACGATCAAAATAGACCTATAATCCTCACACCACATTGTTAACACATGTGGGTTGAAACACATCCTAGGAAAGAGCAGCTCTTTCATCAGTGCACAACTATTTTCCATTATTTGGACAAAGGGACAACCTTGGCTGCACAAAAGCGGGCTCTCCGGGCCAGCTCGGGATGGTCATTTGGGTTCAGCTTACTGGGAAAAGCTCAGGCTCGCTTTCCCTGTAGTTCGGCTCCGAAGCCATCAGAGCACCCAGCAGCAGCAGCCTTGTGTGGGTATAAATATGGCCCCAATTTGACCCCCAGATTGGGACAAGAGCATACTCAGAACCAGACCAACAACGGGTGGATTGACAAATTCACTCCCCTCTCCAACCCCCCACTGGGGACGCCCTGGGGTCAGATTCTCTGCCTCAGCCTACGCTGGGTGACACTGTTGTCCCTGGGTGTATTTTGTATTTTGGTAATCGTGATTTTACTCACTCCTAACGCACTGTTCGTGCATTAGCGGGCTTATTGTACCCTGTAGCCAGGCTGTAACAGACAGGTTGTGAGCTTTCGGTGTCAGACCTATGCTGTCTCTCTGGTAAATAAGCCATAACTCTGCAGTTCATTTCATCAACGGCAATACCAAAAGAACCTGTAAATGTTGCTCTTGTCAATTAACTGACATTATTAGTGTCCCTCCCCGATTTTGCTTGTCTTACATATTTGGTACCAGCCTTAAAACCAGTTTTATTTCCCCTCTTTTTGCAACAGCATGGTTTGGGGAAATCCCAAGAACAAATACAGGCTGGGGGGGTGGAACTAGATGCTCTTCAAGGTCCCTTCCAACCTAAACCATTCTATGATTCTGTGACAGAGTCCCAATGAGACAAAAAGTTTTACCTCAGAAGAGGCTGATCACTGGTGACAGTTCAAGCCACTCTGATGATGCAAATTCAGCAGATGTCTTCCCTACTCCACAGGCCATCAGGAGGAAAAGAAAAAGTTGCAGCACGTAAAAGGATGCTCTCCTTTCATCACAATGATTCCTGCAGAGATCTGTCACTCAGTAAGGAATTAACACACTATTATTATGGAAATATGTGCATTTATTGGGAAAAAACCACTTTAAGTGCCACCTGTCTTAGTTTGCCACACACTGTATAGGGGGACCCAGCCTGTCAGGCAGCACCTGAAGACAGAATGTTCCAACACATCTTTTCCCCATATTCTTCTCCAAGTACCATCAGCCACCTCTGGCCAGGCGCCGGCTCAGCAGCAGCAGGTGATGGACAGCAAGGCCATGAACGAAAGCAACAAACCAGCGCCCCCGTCCTCCCCTCTCACAGCCCTTGCAGCTCCCCAGTACTCCATTCATTCCTCCTGGAACTGGAACAGCCCCCAGTATCTGAGCTGAAACACAGCGCGACAGCTCTGCTCTGGCCTGGGGGGACACAGACATGCTCCGCATCGGGAATGCAGCATCTGAGAGAGCCTGGGGGTTACAGACCCCTGAGATAAAGCCAACACCTCTCTCAGGAGACCAAGGCACCACTATTCAGCCGTTTTGCCACACCGCTCCCAGTTTGGAAACTGTGCTGAGGGACGTGCACCTCCTCCTGACCAAATATGAACACAGCCACATTAATTCAGAAAGCCGACAGCTATGGGCTTTTGCCCGTTTTAAAACACCAGCAGTAACTTTTAATAAAATCACGTTCAACGAGACAAGAAGTATCTGTTAAAATCACATCATTCTCCTATTTGCACTGTGCGAGTAACGGCACATACGAATCACGGCACGTGGCACGAATCTGCAGCGTCGCCCCTTTACAGAGTCAACCCAGGGCAAATTTCCCTTGAGAAGATAATTTTACCATTTATACCCAC
>NW_010430735.1:3664-76441 GCF_000710305.1 Buceros rhinoceros silvestris
GATTGCACATTAATTCGTTTTGCTTTAGAACTGCTGAATTTATGTGCAATCTTGAAACAAAGCTCTTTCCCATTTTAAGAGCTTTGTTTCAAGATTGCACATAAATTCAGCAGTTCTAAAGCAAAACGAATTAAAAAAATGACTTAAACATTTCTTTGAAAAACCATATTAGACAAGAAGATTACACGGGAAAATCAGAGCAAGAACAATACAACAGGCACTGAGGCCAGAACGTGATCAAGCCCGAGCAACACGGAAACGCGTCTGCTCCAAAACCTCCCTCAAAATGGAAGTACCAATGACTCCCAGACCGTGCTCACGTTCTTTCCCTCTGCTGTGGTAAGGAAAGGAGCACGCTTTTTTAGACGGGCACTGCTGTACGACAGTCTCTTAAAAACAATGAAAAGGTAGCTAGGAAAAAGTTAGACCATCAGCAGCAGCATCCGGTATAGTACAAGATCAGAACAAGACAAGAGAGTTGTGTAACTCACTGAAAACTCTTTATGCTCCTCCTATAAAAAGGACTTTTCATGGCTTCAAAAAACCACCAAGCTCAAAGGTTTGTCTAATATTCCAAGTATGCAAATGACAAACTAATCAAAGTCCCTAATCCAAAAGACCTGCTGGCTCAGGGCAGCTTTGTGGTGTGATCCCAATTCCATATCACCGTGCCTGAACCGCCCAGAACACGCACATTTTATGTATTTAGACAAATCCATTTGGAGCGATGGCAAGTCTAGCTCTCACAAAGTGCGACACGGGCAGCTGCCGGAACGAATGATGCCATCCTGCTCCTTGCTGAGGTCATCGCCAGGCTACTTCCTCAGGTTTCGGGGTTTTTTTTTTGCTTACAGCAGCTTAAACGCATGCAGAAATCAGCACAACGGGGGGTTAAACCTGCGTCTTCGGTGAAATTCAGACAAGCCATCGCAGGAAGCGCCAGGCCCACCAGCGCACCCTGCTCTTCGAGAGGTCCCCCACAAGATACAAAAACCACAGCATAAGGTGCCATGCGCTTGGAAAACAGGTAAGCAGCAAACCTGAGGGCAGCAGGTGAAAGCAGGTCCCAGCTGAGGTGCCGGCCCACCGCCTCGCCCCCTGCAAGATGCTGCAGGAGGTTTCAGGTGGGCAGGAGGTAATTCCACACCAGCCAAAAGGGGAGGGAAGATGCTGGTTTCACAAGCCCTGATCAGCAGATCGGATACAAATGCAAACAGTTAATGTTCACAGAGCAACCTCTTGTACCCAAATATTAGAATAGATTTAACATCATTAATAAATATATAAAACAACATGTTAGTCTCACAGACAAAACACATTTTGAAGGTCAGGGATGGCTGAAATACCCAGGCAGTTTGGTCATCGGTTAAAGCACTGAAGAATTAATTATACACAGAGAATAACGTGAGTGTTGAGAACAGGCTCACAAAATACAAACTTCAGCTCAGTTTAACGTTTCTGAAGAGGCTCTGAACTAGCCCTAGAAACTTTTCCGAGCAGCCTTCAGATGCCGGCCCTCGCAGCCGTTGCATATTTAAGGACAGAAGCAGCTCCTTTACACCGTTCACCTCTCGGCACTGTCCCTCCATCAGCTGCCAGGCTGGTATTCCCCAGGGACCAGCACACACAGGGAAGCGGATCTGTCCCAAACGACACGTTTCACACCAGCTCACACTGCAAAAGGGGATTGGCTAGTCAGTGCCTAAAAGCCTTTGTCTGGGAGACAGACACTCACTCCCAGCCCTGACACAGGCTTCTTCTGTCGTCTTAAACCAGTCCCTTTATCCCTCTGCCTCTGTCCAGCTGCCTCTGGAGAGGAGAGGCAGCAATCCCCCGTCTCGCAGTACTGTTCTGAGGCTTGATTTCGTAAGGTGCTTTTGAAGCATCTCAGAAAAGGCACTACGAAAGTGCGGCTATTTTAGTGTCAGAAACACAGACAGAGGTGTGCGTCCCACAAGCCTTTCCCAAGGTACCCACACGCAGATCTAGAAGAGCCAAGGCCTCTCGTTCGGTCATGCTTCAGCAGTCCCGTCACAGTAGCTTTGTTTCCTCACATACCTTTGAACAAGCTTCACATTTCCAGGTTTCCACAGAATCACTGGGCTGCCCCATTTCGCAGACTGTCTCCAGTCTCCATTTGTTCTAACGGGCCAAATTCCGGATGCGTGACCGGGGACTTCCTCTGCCCTCGGAGAGTGTGTGCGTTCAGCATCTCCAGCAGCAAGTCATACACTGGGACCACGTTTTTACACTTCATGCTGAGAAGATGCTCCATCCCCTTGTTACTGTGAAGGAGGACAAAAACCAAGTCAGTGATCTGGGTCCGATAATGCAAAGAAGGAAAACATGCTCATGGCTTCGAGAGAGTCCTTTCTTTATCAGGAGGTGCTGCTCTAGTCCCTGCGATCACCTACCACCGTCTACAGTCACCCCAATGCTTTAAAGCTGAGTGTTTCACTATTTAGAGAACCAGGATTAGCTTTATGCTGCACAGACAGACTTCAGAAAATAATGCAGATGTATCAACCCTATTGAAATGAAAAAGAAATGATGCTGTAAGCCTGGGAGGCTCACACACGAGAAGGGGAGTTTACAGTGTGCAGCTCTAGTGACTACCTGCCTCTCCTACCTCGGCAGACCAAACCATCCTGGCTAACTTCAGGCAGTTTGTTTCGTCTCTGCGTGTCCAGTGTCAGATCCTGCAGATAGCTACAGGCTTTAAAAGCAGGTTTTTTGTGGTTTTTTTGGTTTTGGTTATGCAGTAAGATGCAATGACACTTTGTTAGCTTGAGCACTCTGTGGCTGTATCACGATTTGGACTAACAGGAGATGTATGTGCACCTGCGATGTCCACAGCCACGTACTTCAGCTGCACTCAACATTCTGGAGCTGAAATCTGAGTGTGCTTGCTCAGCACCAAATTTATCACAGTGGAAACAGCAGCAGCCAGCCAGCAAAAAGGTGATCTGACTGGATTGAGATGGGGACAATGCTTCCAGAAAAATGAGGTTTTGCAGTGATTCAAGAGTTATAAATATGTAAATGACAAAGAAGAAGTTGCGACCCCCCTCCTACATGCAGCTCTTGAGAGTCCCGCCCGCACCATTTGGTAATCAAGGCTGAGAGCATCAATTATTTTTCAGAACAAGGTGTAATTGACTGACCAGTGCTAAGCAACATAAAGGAGACAGGTCACAACAAGTAGCCTCCAGACTTCGAGTGAGGCAGCACAGCAAAAATCCTCTTGTTTTAATAAGAAAATATAAAAAATTTGCAAAGATTCACATTTATTCACGCCATGCCAGAAGAAGAGCTCCTGCAACGCTCTGATGTGGTGTCACACCACAGTGAGCAACCCAGCTGACAGCAGTGCATCAGAGCTGTGAGCTGGGTTCAGCTCTGGCTGGCGCTGTAGCTTCTGGAGGACCAGCTCTCAAACTCACCCCCAGTTCACAGACCGGCTGTTAAAAGCTGCCTTTCAGCACAGTCTGGTCCCTGCTGCTGCCACCTGCTCTCCCAGGAAGCCTTTCCCAAGGGCGCCTGTCCCTCTTCCAGTGTCCCTACACAAAGCCCGATGTGCTCATCCCTCCTTTGCATGCTCCAGCCTGGTCCCAGGACCATCTTCCCTGCACACACAGTTCAAAGCCAAGTCATAAGACAGCTTTGTGAATAGCTGGTCACCGAGTAATAATTTAAAATGACCAACAGCCTGAAAATTAAAGCATCTGTCTGTAGGACCCTGTGTTTGAGTCTGCTGCGCTCCATCTTCCCTGCACACACAGTTCAAAGCCAAGTCATAAGACAGCTTTGTGAATAGCTGGTCACCGAGTAATAATTTAAAATGACCAACAGCCTGAAAATTAAAGCATCTGTCTGTAGGACCCTGTGCAAGCAGAGACGAGCAGCTCCAGGAAGTCCAGGAACCAGCAGGGAGCAGAGAAGCCGCTTCCCACAGGGAAAGCAGGAGTGTGGCACGCCTGTAGTGCAAGTCACCTGGCAAAAATCCTGTGGTTGCGAATCAAAGACCAAGATTCGGCCTGGGACAAACATGGCGCCCAAAGTACACTTTCCTCCAGCAAATCCCAGCCTGCAGATCAGCTTTGAAAGAAACTTTATTTTGGACAGAAGAGTTCTGGAGACGGTGGGGTTGCTTTGGAAAGGCTGAATTTGTGTGGTTATTGTTAAACATCCGGGGCAGATACATCCTGAACAGTCCAATGTAATAGGGTTAGGACAGCATTTTCATATCAACACCACATTTCTGAGTGCCATCAAGCACTTGACTCTGCTGTCTGCTCAGCCGCGCCAGGGAGGGAAGCCTAACGACGAACAGCGATGAAGAGCAGCACCAGGAGTCTCTCAGGAGTGCTCTGGAGTTCAAGCCTGCCTTTGTCGCTGTAATAAACACGAACACCTTAGGAGCTACACGCATTCTGTAAAATTTACCTCGCGTGTCTGACATGAGAGAGGAGCATCAACAAATTAGCCAGACGAGTTGTCTGCTGCTGTGACGGGATTCCGCTCTTCGCAATAACCCACACCAGAGCATCCGTGACTATGTTAAGCAGGTGGTGCAGTTTCCTGTTGCTTTCAGGTTCTTCTGCTGACAGGGGAAACATGCCTAGCCAGAGAAGAGAAAGAAATACTCCCTGCTCATGAGGAAGAAAAAAAAAGCTACAACTGTGGATTTTTTGGTGATATATTGTTTCAATAGGATTAGAAAAGATACACTTCCTGACACCCCCCCCAAGACTGTACAAATGGTGCTCCATGTGCCAAACCAAGCTCTCACACTCCTTTGCCAAAATTTGACAGCCACGTCATTTGTAAACTGAGTAACTCTCCCAAATCCTCCCAAGACAATGTGTTGAACATAGACCCTTTAGTCCAGAAAATGGATGTGCTCTCCATTCTTCAGGGTTTTTTTCCTTTGAATCACTCTGTACCTCATAGTTTCTCCTAGTTTAGTAACTGTTATGAATTACAGCATTGTGCTCGCCTGAATCCCTTCTTGCTGAAAAAACCCTTTTTCTCTGAGTATATCCTGAGGAGGGGAGGAGAACATGGTGAGGGACATTGCTCATGGACCCAGCCTGCCATGATCTCCCTCCAGCTCACTCAGGGTGCCGCGATACAGTGTTTGCCTACAGTGCGAGTTAGCAAAAACAGAGTTAGCCAAAACAGAGAAAGGGGGTGGGGATATGGGGAGGGAAGAGGAGAAATCACCACTGGAAAGGTCTGGAGCCACACATATACATTATTGATAGAGCAGAAGAGACCCGGGGGAGGAGAAATCTTCCCAAAGATACTTACAGAAGGACAGAGCTCCAGAACACATTGAAAACTAGGAGTAAAAGATTAAATTTGACAGGAAAAAAAGAGCAGGGAGAGGTGAAAGGAGAGGTGAGTCTTTGAAGAAAAGTGGGTGATGAACATGGGGTTTTTGTTGGGTTTTTGTTGGGTTTTTTGGATGTTTTGTTGGTTGTTGTGGATTTGTTTCGGTTTGGTTTTTTTTTTTTTAAGAAAAAAAAAAGAATCGCTTTTGTTGTCTGCTGAAATAATGGTATCCATCTATCAAAAAGTGGGATACCAGCTGGACTATTCCCCTGCAGAACTGGGCTGTGATCACGCAGCAGCTCCTTGCTAAAAACAGTACATGTAAAGAGCTGTTATCTTGTTGTTGGATTCTTTTGACAACGTTAACCACAAAATGTTCTGGGGAATAAAAACATTTTACTGCAGATTAAGCTAGCAAACACTCATTCCTCTAGCAAACACTCACTCCAGTTTGCCTCATGTAAAAGGATGCAAAGCAAAGCTCCTACCCTGAAATTCATCTTCAGAATTGTTGAGTACTCTCAGTCATTTCTACCAATTAATTACCATTTAATAGGAACATTTCAGGCCTATTAATCATCACTTGGATGAGTAACTAGTTTTACCAGGTCTAAGCGTTAAGGACAGCGTTAATTCATAGAGCAATTTTTACACATGACCAGGATCCACAGAGAGATGAGCAGAAGTTCTCACTGAAAAGGACATACCCCCCACCCTGTAAGAAGCTTTCAGACTTTGTTCTTACAACAGGACATAGACCCTAAATCTAGCAAATTATACAGCCCAGAAGTTTCCTGAGCAAAATCCTTACCACCTGACAGGGAGAAGTCCTTTCCATTGTTCTCTTTCAATGGGTTTATCTCATTTGGTATTTCTGTCATTTTTAGAGGCTGATTTCCCAGCCACCCTCAAAATAAGAAAACCATTTGGTGAGCGTCAGAGTCGACTGCATACTCACTGGAATTGAGGAGGATCATTGCCTTGACACACAGATACTCCTTGTGCTGCAGTTTCAGCTCTCGGAACCTCGAGGTCATGGCCAGGAGCATATCAAAGATCTCCAAAATCCCCTCTACGCATTTCCCCTCGTCCCTATGGAAACACATTTAAAACGTTACCGAAAATGTAGAATTAGGGAACTCTGATTCAGCCAGCTAACAGTCAAAGCACGAAGGAGGCAGCAAAAGGCCTCTCCATCTCATCTCTGGGAGAGTGCAAAAGGTTCTGCATGAAATCTAAAGTGAAAATTACGCTGGTGTAAGAGGTCATCACCTCTGAGGATCTGATTTTCTCTTTAAAGTGGCTGCAGGATTGGCTGCAGGCAGGTATGACCGGAGTTCTGTAAGGCGCTTTAACCTCACAGCCGGTGTAATTCTGGATAATCGGCCTGAAGCTCTGCAGTGCAGGGCACATCATTACCATCCTGAATTCTTTTTCAGATTTGTTTCACAAGGAGTTAAGTCACGACTGGTGACATCACTCTTTGTACCTGACAGCGGCCCCAGGACTTGGTGACTAAGAAAATCCCCCCTAAAATGAGTTTCTTGGAACAATAAGACGTTTTAAAAGAATAGAACAACATCTACCCCATTCCCAGCACCTTTTTATTTGAAGGTGTTTAAATGTAAATAGATTTTCAGGTTTTTGGTGGTTTTGTGGTTTGGTTGTTTGTATGTTGGCAAGTGCTTACTGAATGCAACTTTCTCCATGTTGGATATTAGAAATAGCCCCATTTTCTGATTAAAAAACAAAACAAAACAACCCAAACACACCTAAGCCATTCCAATGGGTTTAAAATTAAGCAGCAGCAAATTTTGAACCACTGAAGTTACTGTTCCTGTTTTTTTGTTAGTTTTTTAACAGATACTCACTAAAAAAGCAATTAAGCTCTAAGAGGATGCTTCTTGTACTATCTGTAATATGAGATTTTTTTTTCCTCTGTCATGTTTTTAAGATGAAGCAGATTTAATCACAGCAGTGCAGGGTTGCTAAAGAACTTTACTCTTCCACTGGATCTCAAGGGGAAGGTGCTGAGCCTTCAGGCAGCGAGGCAGCACAGGCAGATTACACCGGCCAGGGGCAGCAAGCGCTGCCTGCAGAAAGGCAGCTCCCCAAACACTGCCCCGTTTCCCAAGTGTCTGCAAATTTAAAGCTGTGGAGAAGGACAAGGCAGCTGCCAGTTTCAACATAAAGACAGAAGCATCACAAAGATTATGTGGGAAATGTATCTGAAGTTCAACTAGGATAAAAACAATCAAGTTACAAAACAGTTTCATCCACTTGTCTCAAAAAAAAAAAAAAAAGAATTACAGCCTGCCCAGCTGCTTGCTAGCTCCCACTTGGCTGTGTCTTGTGGAGACGAAGGAATGCATCAAATAAGCTCACTCTGCTCAGCACATATTAGCTCCTGAGGAACTGAATGTATTGCAAAACACAGGGTGTCCTTGCATTGAATTTTATATGAGCAAATAATCTATTTCGTATATTCTATAAATTAGATTTATCTCTCTTACTAAGACATGTTGCTTTCTGTATCTATGATGATGATTGTTATTATTGAGCTCAAGCCACAGAAGGGGTAGAGATCTGAATTTCCCCATCTGAAAAGGTTAAGAGACATTTTAAATCTACCCATGAAAGCAGGTTTTTTTCCCCGACTTTTTACCATTATGAAGCCCAGGTCAAATTCTTCTAAGGACCTGTAGAAAAACACCCTTACTAATCTGAATTCTTCCCTGCTGGTACATGATGTTACAGAGAAATAATTTTTAATCCTGCAAACACTCTGCTTTAGCTTTAAAAAAAAATACTTTCAGTATTAAAAAGCAAGCTATGGGGTTTTTAAAATCCCTTTTGACTAGTGCTGCAATGTTCATTATTACAGGTATTTATGAAATCTGCGCTGTGGGCAGGAAGAAAAACAGGTAGGAAAACTACTTTAAAAAAATTAAAATATGGCCTGACACAACACCTGCTTTTTTTTTTTTGTTTTTTGAGTGAGGCGGGGAAGAAAATCTATCAGCTGGAGGAAATTGATTGATAATGTGTTGATGTGCCTACAGTTTCAGCACCCAGAGACTCGGACCAAAAGGTATAAAACGAAAAAAAAGATGTGAAAAATACAGAGAAAGTTATTGTTGTGTGCTACAGGAATTAAGGACCTGGCAAGACTGACAATATGTTTATGCTTAGCATTCCTTAAAACCCTGTAAGGATGTGGAGCCTCAAGACATAATTGTTACAAATGCAAGTAAAGGATTTTGTCAGATGAACTATCAATAGCATCTCGCATACTCAATTCTCTTCCTCTTACCGTTCACCCCACCTCCAAACATGCCATCATGAAGCATTCTCAAGAAGTTTATTTCTCTTACCTGTCTAGTACGAGATCTGGTGCAAAAATTAGTTTGCCAGGATGGTCAATTGATCTCCACATCAAACCAATCATTAAAACTTCCATCCAGCAACTCTCCAAGAGTCTTACTTGGTCATAGAGGCTGAGATCAACGAAGCCTAAAATGATGAAGATAATATAAATCAATCTGTTTATTCCTCTGTTTTGATAAAGCAGACTGAGCATATGAGAAAAAAAATCAACAGAAAGAATTGTGGCTTGTGAAGAAAGCCAGAAAAGGGATCACCGACATCAGAAGGACCGTGCTGCCATCTCAAATAGTAACAGAAATATTTGGTATTATCACTGTCAAATCTTCCACAAACCATTTGAAATGAAGCAGTGATGTTCAAGGGCAATTACTCCCGTACAGTTGGTGAAACTCAAGTGACTGCAGAGGACCTGCCTCACGCTTAGCCACCTCTTCAGATGATGATCCCACGGCCTGCTGAGAAGCACCAGGGAATCACTTGCAAAACTTGCATTTGTCAGAGATGTTACTGCTCTGCAGAGGACCCCTGAGAAAACAGCGTGCTCTTTCTCTGGAACATGTGGTTGTCGCTTGCAGGGGTTTTTTTAATCTCATAAGACAGGCATGTTTCTGGGGTTGTTGGGTAACTGTGAAAGAACCCACAGCTTGGTGCCTCTGTGTTATCGCCCCCTTTTTACATGATACATGTTGACCCCATCCCATCCCTTTCCTGCTGCCTCCTTCTCTATGCACTAAACCAGAGAAGAAAAGACAAGGGGAGCTGGTGAAGGTAATAGTGTCCCCATTGCCTCCATACACAGCAGCCCAGAGGCAGAAAAAAAAAAAGTGATGATTGTGCATAAACCTGTTCCAGCATTTAGTTCTCTCCAGAACTTAGAGCAAGACATCAGCGAGCACTGCAGCACAGCCTGAAGCACACCCTTTCCCTTCCTCTGCAAAAATGACCAGGGAAAGAAATACGCGTAGAAGCCGAATAACGAGAAGTGAAGCGTATACAACCCAAACCAAAAGATCAGAAGCGTGAATTATCCAAACATAAGTGGGAAAGCAGCCTGCTCAGTCAAGGAGTAAAACCCAGATACAATGGAGACCAGTCCAGTGGTCAAAAACAAGATCAGGCCGCAGTTTTCGAAGCAGAGCTGCTTTAGATAAGTCCCTCAGCAAAGGCGCTCCACGCTCAGAGAAGCCGGCACCTGCAACTCTGCAGAGTGAAAAATCGGTACAGCCTGGCCACGGGAGACAGGTCCTCCTTAGTTCTTGCCAGTTGTCTGAGGTCTTAAAATACTCACAGTACGTTTGCGCTGTCAGAGAATCTGCATCAGTCATTTACACAAATGCTCCACATATTTTAATCATATTAAACTACTAGGCTGGAAGACAGTTGGTGACAGCCCCAGGTTGACATAAACTGGGTAATGTGCGTTTTCTCTTATCACTGTTAAAAGTGCTGCCTTTCGAAAGCGATAGCCTTGCTGCTTATTTTATGAGAAGGGTAAACAAGAGCCTCTGAGCAGTACCTTCCCTCCCGGATTTTGCTGTCACAGAATTTACTACAGAATCCACAGCCAACAGCAGATTATCTGCCAGACACACACTCATAATTTTAAAAGTGCTTTTAGAAAAACAATCATGGATGCATGAATAGCATAAACTGAGCGTGGCAGTTTCCTGGGAAACAACAGCCCAAAGACATTTCGGAAGTTTATTTAAATAAACATTTACACAGGCATGTGCTGATTTCTTTAGCACAAACAACCTGTTACTGGGTTTAAAAGCTACCTCAGTCGAGTGAGATGTCTGAACGAGTCCCAGCGTTCAGTCTGCAGATACTTAAAGCTCCAGATTTACCCCCGATGTCATCTGCTAAACTCACACTATCGGCACCAGCAGCATGGTTTATGAGCACAGCTATTGGAAGGGCTATGCCGGTCCTTTTCCTAACGATCGTGTGCTTTAGAGTCTGGGGACAACACAGCTTCCTCCACCACAGCTTCTACTGCACTGTCAGAAGTCCCATTTAATTTGCTGCACTGTACATTAAACTACTTATTTTTCTATGGCCGTAGTGCATATTCTTTAAATCAATCACATGATCTATACCTAATAATTTAACTATAAGTTACTAAGGCGGACAAGAGGCAGCTTGTGCTGCCTGTGTACTAAAGAGCGAATGACACACTGCTCTGCTCAGCCACACACTAGGTTGCATAATGAATCCAAATGTCAATATTATTACAACATCCGATTGATTAGCAACACAGGCTCAGCTATGAACCACGTTCGACTCTCTCAGGGCAGATCAACAAAGTAAAAGTCAGTTACAGAAGTTATGTTCTGCCATCTGACAACTCAGAATTAAAATACTTGGAATTCAGAAGGAAAAAAACCCAGGCATCAGCTTCTCTTCTACTGAGCAACATCAAAAATGCAATCCATTAAGCTGGAAGTACAGACAAAGGCACAGTCACAGAGTAAAACTCTTCACAAAAGAAGCTCATTAAATATTAAATATGAAAAAATATATTTCCTATTCAGGTAAAAAGGTACTGTTAACATCAGCATCCATAAGGAAAAACAAAAAAATATTTTCTTTCACTTTCGGTGAGTGTCAGAATAACAGCCAACAATAATTTAGAGGTGAAAATGGGCTTCTTACCCAGTACACAAATGCAAATATTCACCTTTGCAGCAAGTAAAATCAGTGTTCATTGGGCCATTAGTCAAGAAGTCTGTATTTTTTTTTCTAAGACCTTACCTCAAGGAAGCAGAGCGTGGATCTAGATTACTAACTTCAGTCAAGAATTTTTGAAAACTGAAATTCTACGTCCTAAGCTTTAGTCACCACAGTTACTTTAATGGAAAAAAAAAAAATCCACTTTCAAGTAAATGCTCTAACTACCACGTAACATGGCAATATTACTTATAATTAGGTGCATATTACACATCACACCTATTTTTGGCATTGTTCTGAAATGGTATTCTGTGTAACAGGAGTGATCAGAAAAAACAAACACACAGGATAAAATGTCGACATTCCCAGGAACTGTTTTGAAGCAGTTTGACTGCATCAGTGGGTTTTCTTCATACAGTCGAAAATAAACTAAAAGTGATCAACATAAAAATTAGGGTTGGTTTGGAAACTGATCTTTTGAAAAATGTAAAAAATTAATCTCAGCTGGCTGAGGTTTTGGATTTGTCGTTGGGTTTTTTTTTAAAAAGCTGATATAGTTAAAAAAAGAAGTTAAGAACAATCAGGAAATGGAAAAGGTTGGTTTGGGTGTTTTTTTCACATTCAAACGGTGCTTAAAATGGGGTAATTTTCTAAGATTTGCTCTGGTTTTCCTTCACAATTCACTTCCTACTGGATTAACATATCTATAGGGAGTCCTCTGAAATGGTACCTTTTAATGAAGTTTTTCTGATCAAACAAGAGATTATAGCAATAGACACCCGTTATGATTACTTACCTTACAGTTATGTTCAGAGTTTCTTATCTCAGGAAAAGTAAGGATTAAGGATTCAGGCTCTTGGTTTCAAACATTCCACCTTAACAACAAAACCACTGCCACTTTGCAAATGGCCAGCGTGGTTTACGAGGCTTGTGCTGTGCAGCCACCTCCTCCACGCTGCCTCAGCAGCTGACCCAGAATTGGCACACTAAAACCATCACACCTGAACCCTCCAACAGAGCCGCTGAGCCATGGAGACTGTAATCTGCAGCTAGGAGCTGGGTCCAGCAGCTGGAGTTAGTGGCACCTTCAGCCACTCCAGCTAGACCTGAAATGGGATAGGCTTCCCTTAATTCTTAGTTTAAGGATCACATGAACATCCTCCACCAAGCTTCTTCCCTGTACTGTACACACTCTGTTCATTTGTAGAGGTAAGGATTACTGTCACCTCTTCCTGCATGTGTATTCCAGCAGCGGCAAGTGCCGTTTACAGTGCACTAGTGTGACAAGTCCAGGGCGCACACCAGCACGCTCTGGTTGCCTTCAGCACGAGAGAAGCCATGGTGTGCTGGCTCCTCAGTCCTGACGACTGGTTAGGACTACCCGTCGCACTGCAGAACATACGAGCCATGCAAGGTAAACACAGCCACAGGGTTCCCTTCTAGCAGAGGAGGTTAAGCCCCCTGCTGCTCCACGTCTATCAATTATTTGATGCTTCTTCCAGGTCACTATTACTAGTTGGTCACCTCAGCCCTTGCTAAAGGGCCACAGTCTGCAGTTTAGTCTGTGCCAGCCAGCAAGTTCCTCTGCTCAACTTTGCCCACTATCTTTCCTGTGTGCTGGCTGCTTTTATTCTGGCTTTTAATCTCCATTGCAACTGTTTTAATCGTGGATGCTTCATGGAGAAGGAATCACAAGCGCTCATCACTTCGGGTTTGTAAGAACTGAGCAGTCCATTGCCATGATACTGTGGTCGCATCTGAGCCATCCAAGACAACAACACATGCGGTTGTACTTCAGTGCATGTTCTTTGTGTTGCCAACAACCAAAAGCATCTTCATTGATTTTTGTTTTGAAGGAGAGCACACAATAACTCCTAAATATATGCTACGCACCACTTTGCAATCTGAAGCTCTTGCATAGCAGCTCTGTCAAATGAAGCAATTGCAGATGCTCAGTGCTTGGACACACTTCAGTTTTCAACTGTATTAGAAATCTTTTAGCAGGATTCAAGGAAATAATTCAGTTTTCAATTATTTTTTATAGCAATCTAGTTAATACGCCTTTTAATGAACCTTCTAAATCAGTTTCATCAGGTATTTTTGACAAGGTAGAAATTACAGGCAACACCAACTATGCTTTTTAGCAACACGAACAGGTATTTGACTAACAGCAGACAGTAAATTACAGACTAGGTTGTTGTCTAAATCAAATCACATCCAGGTGAATCACTGAGAGCAAGGAATTGTCCATTACTTTGTAGAATAAAAAGCTTAAGACTTTCACGCTGCACATTTACTGTGCTGCGCTCTTATTTCAGGGTAGAGAATGACACATTGACTGTAAAAGCATTGACTAAAATAAACAAAAAACAAGACTGATATTCTTACCAGGAATTTTTTTGGCCCAACCAATCATGTGAACCAACTCTTTGTCTGCCAGTTTTGTCAAGGACATCATCATGGAGGCCTCCGTGAACGGTTTGCTGGGACGACTCACCAACACATTAGGAGGCTCCGCTTCAAGCAGCGATAAAACAAACTGCTCCGGACTGACCGCGCTGAGCAGGATCTCTTTTACGCGGGTTGCCGTCTCGCTGTATTTCTTAGCTTTGCCAATGCAATGCACCTGATCTTCTGCACTACGATGGCGGCGCAGGATCCGATACCCACAGCGTTCTCTTCTTGAGCCTGACACGAGAGACACATGATTGCACTGAAGTATTTTTCTCTGTGTTGCATTATGCAGATCCAAATGTTTGGGGACAAGAGGGAAAACCCTTTAATATTGGATGTAATTGAACATCTAATATTGAACATTAAGTTTCAGAATTGGTAGAGCATTCAGCATTGACTTTGTTTCCACTGACTTCAGCAGAGGGTTTTGTTTATTCTAAACAGAAAATAACGTTTAAAAAAGGTTTATTTTTCTCTTCAGTCAACTCACTTTAAAAGTCCATGGGAAAATTTCCATCGACATCAAAAAGAGATAAATCAGGTCTTTAAATGCAAATAAAGCTATCTGTTTCTAAATTCTGTTTTATATGTAAACTGGGTGAAGGAAAGTCTTCTGAAAGGCTGGGCCATGACACAGAGTAAATTAGTCAGCCAGAAGCACAGCTGGGCCTCACTGCGAGCTGGGTGTTCAAGGTAGGGACTTAATGAGATGCAACCCATTTTCCCCCTGCATTCCACTAAGCTGGCAGGAGCTTCCCCAAAACGAATTCAGACACCTACAACTAGAAGGAGCCAGCCCTTGTTTGGAGTCCCGCCTGCAGCTGCAAAGAGCAGTCCCTTAAATTTCTGGACTTAATATATTGCTCATTCTGACAACACCAATCATCTCCAATCCTCTGTCATGGTTATTGGAGGGACCACTGTTACCTGTTCTTGCATAACTGCCATGGAGAAAGTCTAAAAGCATTTCCAAAAACGTGGTATGGAAATTTGCTAAAACATTCAATCACGGCTTCTATTTCCCTCACCCCTTCAGCATACTCTGTAATATGCTGAATATTACCCTTCAGCATACTCTGTAATAAGGACTATGTTTACTCATTTACCAATAATCCTTCGTAAGGCTTGTGCAAGGCTACACCATATTAACGATCAGGATATTTAAAAATACTAAGTTACTGAAGAGATCCTTAGACTGGAATCCTCCAGCACTTAACATTTCTAATATCACAGCTAAATTGTCCTCTAAATCTTTTAGAAGTTAATTTTTTGTGCTGGTTATCACCACTTTTACTGACATATGAAACTCAAAGGTTGAATTTTCACAGATATGAAAATGCCTGTGCTAACATAAATCTAGACCAGACTAACATTTATTATTGCATACTTAGGCACCACGGAGTCTTAAAGCATAATAAGTTGTCTCATTTGGTTTCAGTCCCACAACACATTTGACAGAAGCATCCTTCCTGCTGCTGCTCGGCATTACTACATTTATGAAGTCCTTTTGGTGTGTTGCCTGAAGTCTTCTTGTCCTGATCCCAGACTCTGGTTCTTCTTCACTGGGGTATAAGATTAAAGACTTCATAAAGTGTGTGAAGACAAAGAAGCAAATGAATAATGAAGACAGAAGAATCCCAAGAACCTAAGGAGCGACAACAAGCACACTGGCCAGGGTACTCTGGGACAATGATCAGCCTGTGTTCTGG
The DNA here is from genome assembly GCF_000710305.1 of Buceros rhinoceros silvestris. Taxonomy (NCBI): domain Eukaryota; kingdom Metazoa; phylum Chordata; class Aves; order Bucerotiformes; family Bucerotidae; genus Buceros; species Buceros rhinoceros. The sequence continues at coordinate 19,222 of NW_010430735.1, forward strand.
GCATGACACCCAGCAGATAAGTCAAAAGGAAAAGCTTTGCAGTTCACCTGGAAGAACCAGACATTCCAAGCCACCTCCTAGAAAGGCCAAAGGATCTGGGTGTCAGCTACTGGTAGGGTGATAAGTTCGGACCAGCTGCCAGAGTCCTGGTTTCTCACGTGTGTGTGTGCATGAGAGAGAGGGTTTGTGCACTAAGTACCTGGAAGAACAGAGGGGCCAGGGGCCAGCTGCTGGCTAACATTGACTGTCTGAATGCAGTTACTGGAGGGCTCCATCGCACATGTCTGTTTTGTGACCATCTGTGAGGGAGAAAGGCTGAGCAGCAGCAACTGGGGTGAGGCTGTAGAGCCAGAGGCCATCACTCGGAGGAGATATGGGGATCCGCAGGCCAACTATTTGACAGAGTGAGTGTCTAAACCCAGCTACTGGAAGGATCTATGTTGTATAACACTGCCTGTATTCACAGAGTGCTGTGTTTTCCGTCTGTGCTGATCTGTGTGGATACAGGTATCGTGTGTGTATGTACCTAACAACAATGCATGCTCAGACTTGCTAATGGACCTGAAGGACATGGCAATGTGGCGGTTTCCCTTGTCAAGCTACTATTCCTACCATTCTTCATCCATATCCGTCAGAGCTATACAGACCATTATGTAAATGCCAACCCGGCAATGCAATTCTCACCCTGGGTTTTAGTTAGCAAAGAGGCCCAGCCACAAGCCAAGTTAAAAATAAAGGCAGTGGGAGCACAAAAAAAAAAATTTCAGACACTGTTGACAAGGCTTTGTGTCGCTAAATAAGATGTTGGGTGAATGCAGGTTCGTGGTGGAGATTCCTCAGATGAGGTGGCTTTTCAGGTCATAGTCCTGTCTTGTCTTCAGCAGCTGCCAAGCACCATTTCAGTTAACCTGTGAGAACTATGGGATGCAAAGGTCAGTCAGGTACAACCTGAAGGCACTGAAAAGACTGGATAAGGGCTAAAAAAATTCTGCCAAGACTTTAAGGATGTGAAACCATGAACTGCAGATTGCTGTCATCCTCACTTGCTGCCTGTTCAGTAAATCACCACGGTTATAAAAGAGAACAGAATGACCATTAAAGAAGTTCCCAATATCAGAGAACACCTTCTAATTGAAAACCCAAGAGACTGAAAAAGACAAATAGGCAAAGCTGGTTCAATGGATAGTCCTCAGGCATGGAGGAATCCAAGTGGGAAAAGTCATTTGGAAATGGAAGTGTTACCAGCTAGAAGTCCAGCTTAAAGTCTGCAAGTGGCAAGGAAGGTTTTACATCCTTAAAAGGAACATTGGTTGAGTAGTGACAGGACATTTGCACAAATAATGGATTGAGGGAAAACAATCAATGATTTGCAGAACCAGATGCTTAGCTGAATGACATCCAGCTAGAAGTTGCCAGAGCAGCTGAACAGCAGTTAGGAAAGATAACTCACCAGCAGAGATAATCAGAGCTTGAGATATGCTAGACGGTAGATTCATGAAATCAGACTTGATGGGGATACCCCCCAAAAAAGGTTAACTGCAGAACTACACATGTCACAGAGCAATTTCTTCAACCATCTGTCTGGGCAAATCCTCTTTGGTTTTTTTTCCTGAGAGAGTCAGAGGACAGCAAGGCATAGAATAATTTCTACAAAGACCCTTGGATGATGTAGTGAACTCTGCTAATGCACGTTGGACTAATGCACAAAGGCCAAAATGAAAATCTTAAAGTGCTTTGTCAGCTTCAGAAAAACATTAGAATGACACAGTGGGCTGCAGACTGTTCTGAAGTCATGTCACGCACAGAAAGTATGTCAATATTTTCCATCAGGGAAGACAAGGAGGAAAGGTCGACAGTGAGCTAAGCAATTGGAACAAAAGTACAGCTGGACACAGATGGGGAAATGCCTAGTTACCAGAGTGCTCTGTCTACAGAGAGATCCATGGCTCTGATTTCTGTATGTATGTGCATGGTAGAGACCGTAACTGCCAGAAAAGATCTAAAGAAGCAACGCCACACATTGCTTCCACTATTTAGAAAGCTGAAGATCAGTGAACATGGACATCTTGAAGGAGAGAAGAAGAAAAATAGCAAAAAGGGACTAAAAGCCATAAAGAGATGCAGGCAGAGAAGAAGCTTTCTTGGGCTATCAAAAAATACCAGTTGCTCCATGACATGCATAGTTTTTCTTCTCCAGGACTCGGCAGAGCTGTGAAGCCACCAAAAAGAAGTCACGTGAACAGCAACAGTCTTTCCATTAAAAACATGGAAAAGTTGTTCAGTTAGGGACCATATCTAAATTTATGAAGTCAGAAAAACTACTGGTTTGAGACAGATCTGGGGAGAGGTGGAGATCCCCAATGACACAACAAGGAAGAAGTGCCAGCAGTTTGGACGGATCTGCCAGAAGCAATCTGTGGACAAGCAAGCCCTTGCAAGCAGCTCATTGACCCTAGTTCAGTTCCCGGCACTGAAGTGATCCAACCGCAGTCCTGTGGGATTCCACATCCTCCGATCAGCTGTCCTCAGCTCTCTTATACTGTCACCCAGGCTCCTCTGTGGCATGGGAAATATCAGGCCTTTGGTGCCAAGACCCAAGTTATCCTTTCCAATTCACTGCTGTAAAGATTTTTACATAACATTTTTGTAGCCTAAAATAAAAACTAAAATATCTAAAGTATCTAAAATAAAAACTGACTGTTAAGTGACCAGGTACTTTAATGAAAGAGAGCAAAGAAATCAGCAAAATTTAAAAAATATTAAAAAACGGTAGTCCAGCATCCTAACTGATACAACCTTGTACAGTTTTTATCTGTGCAGCTGCACTCCATGCTCCATCTTAAAATAATTCAGTCAGGTTGTGATACTTACTGATGGTACTGAAGATCTCCATACTTGTGGGGTTTCTTACTGGGAAATAACAAGCCCCTTTAAGTTACTTTATGTTATTTAACTAAATCAAGTCTCATATATAACCAGCACTTACTAAAAAATACCCCCTCCATTTAAAACATAAAAACAGTGCAAAAAGCCAACTAGGAGTGTTATGAGACTTCTGCATAAAAAACTTGTTAATAAAAAAAAATAGTTGGTGACATAAAATAAAGGGGAGGGGAGGAACAGGTTTTGAATTATTGTTTGTGTTTTTTAAATCGTGTTATATTGCCAAAGCAGGCGAAGGCCGATTCACTGAGCCATGTGCATAAAACACAGCTCATTAGTAATTAAAAGATATATAGCTTATTTCCACATTAAAATTTATTCTGCTTGTATTAAAACAAAAAGGAGTGCATTGTAATATTACACAATCAAGAAAACAACACTTAAGCTTATTAAGTCAATTGACACAAGAGAAAGTAGCAGTCTTTCCAATTAAAACAACACATTTCAAAAATGAAAGGAATTTCTGTGCTTTCTGTTCAAATCCAGAATTTATGCAGGACTGAGAAATTTTACCTGTATATCTGTTAACATCCACAGGCATGTATAAGTGTTTATAAAACTGTGTATTTTGACTATAGATCAGTTTAATGGTTGGCTTCACTAGACACAGGGACGTGGATCAATCTGTGTAAAGACGCAGCAATAAAATACTTGGAGCTTCCCAGATCAGGGACTATTTCTGACTTTACCACAAGCTCCCTAACTATACTTAATAGATAATATTCATTCAGATAAGGGTAATTTAGGCAATTGCAGAAGCACACAAGATGAGCAAACCCCTCATTCTTCCTACAGCACTCTCCTTATTTAGAGCTATTCTTTGCACAAGAAAATAGCTGTATTCAGCGGAGAACGCTGGACCCAGGGCAAGACCTTGAGCTACAGCACCGTAGATCACATGGGTAAATGATCACAAGATCATCGGAAATAAGGCACATTGGGGGGAAAAAAAAAGTAATTAAAATGAGCCTGTTGTTCACTCATGCACAATGCCACAACAGGTACTGGCAGCAAAACATGCTACTTTTAAAGCAACTCCTGCTTTATAAACTCTTTGAAAATGGCAAATGCCTCTGCTGCCTGACAATAGTGGGCAGTTACATGCCACGTTGCTCTTAATATTGATTTTGGTCCCTGGTAACTGCTTATAGTTCAGCACAACTGCAGATTCTACTGCTTGAATGTATTTTAATAACTTTTTGTAAGTGTCTGAGCTTAAAACTCACTCAAGTCTACATTGGTAAATCATTATCACTCCAGCCACTTTTGAAAGCAAATGCAAATGTTCTGGTGAGAACAGAGCAGACCTACTGACAAAGAAGCTGCCATCTGCCATACACACACGAGAACACGAGCTGAAATTACAGTAATTTTTATAATAGCTAAAATACAATTAATATATCTGATGTCCAGGGAAGGCCATGAAACATTTTTTTTCCCCACTTAGTCTTCTTTTCTATTTCTGAAAAAGTAAATTATGGTATTTCAAAGTGCTATCCAGAAACTGCGCACAGCAGCCACACACAGGAGAAAAAGAGGGACCCTGAACCACATCAGCCCAACGAAGAAGTCTGTTTTTCTTTCTGCAGGTCTGTGGAACAATGCCAGTATTCAAGGGCAGTATCTCTTCATCACTTTTTAGTATGGCCTCTGAGCCTCCTCATTTGGGGCACGGAGAGGGGAGAAAGGAGCTTTATCTTTGGAACATTTTCAACACGTTAAGAACTGGCACATGGGGATAAGATATAAGAGAGGGGCAAAGGAAGGGAATAAAAGGTAAGTCTAGTCCAGCAGGGAAACCGAAAACTCCTGGTGGAAGAAGGTCTGTCTGAGCCTCAGGAAAAGCAAAAAAATTTGAGCCTCAGGAAAAACAAAAAAGAAAAGCACGAGCATAGCTGCTCCCACAGCGGGTATAGCTAAGGATGAAGCAACCCCCCTCTTCTTTACTGCCTTTGGCAAACAGTCCAGTCCATTTCAGCTCCCCAGGTGAACACCAGAAAGCTCCAAGAGAAGATCAATTTTATCCCAGCCTGTTTTATTCGCGTTTGCTGGCAGACTTCACTGCAGAATTTCTGTTTCCTTGCTCCTGGTGACAGTGCTTTGCAATTATATTTCTACCTCTGCTAGTGCCAAAATTTAGCAGTAACTTCCTTGATTGGAACCGTAGGCAACACAGACATGCTACAGAGAAATTCGCAGATGCCATGCCTAAGACCCTCACTGGGCTTTTGGCGATGCCGGTAAGAAAATCCATTATCACTTTAATACAAAACACCTCCAAGCCTTCACTGAATTACCCACAGCTTGTTGGGTTGCGAACGTGATGACATCGAAGAGAATTTCAGACCAGGACGCTCCAAAGCAACACTTTCCTTCTGCCTCTTACTGCTTTAAAGATGGCATGTGCTGCCTGATCACATCTACACACAGAAACATGTGATATACATACACACACGTGTATTTTTTCTCAAGGTGTCTATTGATAATATGCAAAATGAGGATTTAAGGATTTGATGCAAACAGTGTAGAGTTTTTATGAAGAGCTTTCATAAACTACAAAGTCGTAAATGTGGTTCTTTTATCACTTCTGCTGGACAGCAAGTCTCCGCTGAGCAAAAATGCACTTACAAACCATTCTGTCCTATCCAGAGTTTTAGCAGATGCCAACCAATGCATTCACTAAGTGACCTGGGAGAGGAGGAGAGATGGTGAAAAGCTTTCATTAAAAGGAAAACATACTCTTTTATGGCTTCTACAGTAAAAAACCGGTATTAAAGCACAGCTCTAACAAGAAAAAACTTGAAAGATAATCACCCTGGTCTGCAGGAAATCACATTTACATTTCATGCAAGAAATACAGCCTTAAACTCTGTCTGGTTTAAATGTCTGTCACCATGTGTTCATGCATCAGCATTACTCACAGGTGCCTCTTAACTCATCAGGCAACTCAGACAATTGTGAGTAATTTTTATATTCCTTTTTCTGAACTTAAACTGTTGACTCTCAAATTCTCAAGAGTCTCAAATTTCAGTGCTACTATTTAGAGAACCTTATTTGTAGAAAATACAATTCCTGTTATTTTTCTGTTATAGTTTCAAAGTGTCATTTTTGGTCTGGCACAGCCATTAATGTCCTGTAAACATTCATTATTGTAAGAGAATATGTTTATGAATACGTGACAAGTTTTAAAAGGAACACAGGCTAAGACATAAGTACTTATTTATTACTTGTAATACCCTAATGCCTATGAGGTCTAATCAAACACCAAGACTTTCTGGGCAATTACAATAAAAGATTAATTTAAGGAAAGCATTAAGGTGGAGGAGCACCTTACATTATCAGAGTGGAATCAATCTTTACAGAAACTCTGCCACTCCAGAACCGGGGCTTGACAGAAACCCCTGCTGGAAAAACTTTAAGTAAAATTCTCAGTCATAAAGATGAACCAAAAGACAGTGACACTGTTCAGAAAGAAAGCTTTCAAAAGGAGTCTCATTTGCAGGAAGGCTTTCCTTTCTGGAGGCCAGACAGCAAAGGTAGCTAAGACCATAACAAAGAACACCACCAATAAAGTTGAGATGCACCATCAACACAGAACAAGGTATGAGCTTCATATAGAAAGAACTAGCTGACTTGAGCAACAGAAACTAAATGTAATGTACTTCAGGAGTATAAAAATACTACAAAGGACAATTGAGATTCGCGGCTCTAAACTGGGAGTTATCAGCTAGAAAGGAACCAGGAGGCTGCAATCACAACAGCTCATAGGATGATTATGAACTGCCAATGTGTTGCAACCATGAAAAAGACAGAGAAGAGCTCCCGCAGAACCCGATGTGTATTAATGCTATCACAGCGAGGAGAGTTCACAGGAATACTGTCCACGATGCTGGTCATCCAAGTGCAAAACAGACTATTTCTGCCTAAAGCAGGTTGAGGAACAAGCTACCTTGATGACTTCCAGATTTTGTCTACTTTCCTATTTTGCAAGAGGAGGAGATTTCTTGGTTTATGTAGCCTAATAAAACAAAAATTGTGAGGGGATATGTTGTAGTCCATAAATACAACTAGACTGTTAATAATAAAGAGAAAAGGAGCCTCTAAGCTACAAGACAATGTTGCCACAAGAACAAATCGGCATTAATGGTTCAGCAATAAATGCTGGCTGGAATTCTAAAGAATGTTCCTAATGAAAGAAATAATATTCTGCAAACAGCCTTCAGATCAAAGCAGTGGAAAGATGAAAACACCGCCTAGACTCGAAATAGAAATGGGTATCTACATTAAATGAGATGAAATGAGGTGCATGCCTGCAAATCACAGAAGACCAAGCACAGTGACCTTCTCCTTTCCACTCCAGTTTTCCTGCGTGATGTTTTCCCAGTCTATTTCTATCATGTACATTTGGGGAATCTACTAGAAACAACAATAAGCCATGACTGTGAAAGTATATTAGATGTTGAAATACATTCCATTTTCTTCTTAAGATTAACCTTAAAAATATAATCTCTCAATGTATAACAACATTAGAGTCACATGACTGTAAGTACAAGGTAGGAAGAGAAAAGCCTGGATAATTTTGTGTGGTGCAGTGACAAACAGTGGTTGTTCACTACTACTTTTGATGGAAATGTTGCAGGACATCATATGAAAATAGCCTGTTCGAAAAAAGGACAGCCTGCCCACTGCCTTCCCCTCGCTGCCCCACCAAAGCTCCACAAAAAAGCCCAGCAACCAGAGAGCTACTTTTCCACGTGACCGGTGGTCAAGCTGCTATGGGATGTTGTAGATGCCAAGACTTTACCGAATAAAAAAAGAGGAAAACTTGACATTCTGTTAATATATTAAGACATATTTAATACAAAAAAACCTCTTCTAGACCAGAAGTCCCCAACTGTTAATTTTTCAGAAGCTGAGAGTTGCCGGCAGTAGTTTCACTGAGGTGCTAGCTTCATTCTTATGCTCCTCCTGGGGCGTTCAACTCTTACTGCTGTTGGAGGCTGGATACTGGGTTAATGAACTACTGCTTTGATGCAGCTCTGCAATTCTTGCACTACATTCAACCACCAGAGCATCGTACAGCCTCATTTCCCCATAGTAGAGGGAATTTCAGCTTGGTTTAGGCTCAGGCAGCAACAGGTCTTGTGTTCCCATTCTGCAGAACACAGTGTGCAAGTAAACAGCCTTCCAGAGCTCTGCAGAGGCACTATGTTTTTCATGTGCTTAACCCACACCTTACTCCTTCCTACATGTTTTCTTCTGAAAACGAAAAGTCATCTTCTGCTTTAAAAATCGGTACATTCCTCCCTGTAAAACCAGATTAAACCTTGCCCTAATTGCCTGTTGTGCCTTTTTAGGATTCCAAGAGTAAAAAAAAAAAACTATACAGGATTGACCAAAGTGGGCGGGAGGGGGGGAAGCCAACAAAACCTAAGCAAACAACACAGACACGCAAAACTCACCACATTTCATCATTCCCACTTCGTAACATTTCCGTAGCCGGCATGCCTGGCAGCTTTTGCGCCTGTTTTTATCTATCGTGCATTGATTGGTAGCTGGGCAGATGTAATCGTTATGGCCTGCAGCAGAGTAAGAAGAGAAAATTTAACATCTCCCAACAGTCTCTCTTGGTCATTTCCCAAATAAGGACCTTCTTGACTTTAAGCATCTAAACTTTTTCACATGCGTGTGTCTGAGGTGTATTAATTTAACCGATGCAAAAACACGTACTTATCCTATACTGAAAACATCAATCTGTGGCCTCAGAAAGTAACTGGACAACATAGATCAGCTTTTAGTGATGACTGTGACGCTGTGATGCAGCCCCTTCTAATGCAACTCATTTTTGAAAACGGGAAATATGCTCTTGTGGAATTTTGTTCCCAGCCTCCAACTTTTTCCTGTATATTGGAACTCTACAGACAGCAGACAGTGGATGGTTTTTTTTCCTCAGCAGAGTTGAAAACAGCAGTGCATGCAGCTTCAGTCCTACAAAGATTTAAGTAAACTACAGCTCTATTTACTGAACTCTCTGACATGATGAGTTCAAGGAACGCAGAAGTCTTTAGAGGATTGACCCTGGACCAAAGTTAATAAAAAAAAGCAGCCCAAGAAAGAAAGAAGAACAGTATAAAGTAACACATATTGTATAGCATAAAGAAAAGCACAAGCAGAAGGTGCAACTATAAATACTGTGAACAAGTGTTTGTCTTATTTTCATCAGTTTCCACTAAAACCTCTTCTGTTCTCTTCTCCTTCTCTCCCACCTCACCTCGTGCCCATCCAAACCCCTTTACATTATTGTAGTTCATTAATCAATAATCTGGTCCAAAGGTTTATTACTGTAAACTGGACTTGAGTATGCTTTTGGTGTAAACTCAGTAGAGTCAACTCCTGCCGAATACCGGAAATCTCTCTTGCAGTAGTCACCAAAGGATGCAAAAAATATTCACTCATTCATTTCTTAATGTGTTTTCTCTCAGCTTGTTTTTAACTTATTTTTTAAAATGTTAAGAATAGATTAAGCAAAGATACAGCTACTGGAGGGTTTTTTTTTCTTGATGCATGTCCAAGAGTTCATGTCCTCAAGAGCAATTATTTAACTGAACCATTGTGACTATTTCCTTGCAAAATTAAAATAATTTTAACCTTGAATTTTTGAACCGACAATTTTAAAAAGAAGAGATCAGGTTACAGTTTGTCCCATTTCCTACTGGCTGAAAACGACTGAAAAACAAATTACTGTTTGTCACTCTTCACACAACATTGGGGGAAAGGAGGAGGAAGCTCTCTATTGCATTATAACCCAAGAACACAGGAATATGAAGAGGCTTAAAACCCCTCTGGCCTTGGAATAATTGAGCTTGCAGGCAGATGTTCAGAGATGTGGGATGAATACATTAGCTATGGACTTGGACAAGCAGAGGAGACCACACACAGTTGCTCAGTTATGCCATCTGATTTTAATTAGACATTAGCCCAACAATTTGGTCTATGGGAGGCCCAGAAGTTTTTAATTTTTATAAGCAATTCCTTCATAGTGGCAGTTGCGACTGAGTGCTTGATAGTGTTTTATACCAAAAAACTTATTTTCATTTATTTGAATTACAAAAAAACACCGGTAACCTGGCAGCGTACAATAAGGTGTACAAAAGGCCACAATGGATTACTTCTGCATGGCCAAACCCATGTGAGCAACACAGAGCAGGCAAATAATTTTCCTGACAAAAAACACTTTGAGGTCAAATTCAGTCTCCATTTGAGACAAACTGCAAAGTTCTCTTCCATTATTGCAGAAATCAAAAGTACTTGCACCAGTTTATAGAAATTGTTGTTCATCCATGCAGAACTTGCACAATAAATTGAAAAGGCAAACAAGTTTTGAATTAATTTTTCTTCTAATATTGACAGCAACTCTGCCATACTGAGCCAGAAGAAAATATCTCATGATTGCCAAAGGCTTTGTGTGCAGAAGAGGAAGGGAACATTACAGACCAAAAAATAACAGGATCTTCAGTTAGTATCTGCGTGGAGTACCCAATATCAATCCAAATGAGTTTCCACCATGAGGACCCAGAAGAAGCCAAAGATGATGCTAACTAGATTCAAGGTTAAAGAAATTAAGTGGTCCAAAGCTGCAATATGGTGCATAAGTCACTGCTCATAGGCTCTGATAACAAACACGGAGACCTGCATTTGCTTCATACTGCACCCACTCAGCAAACTTGAACCAAATACCAAATATTTAAGAATTCAAACACTGAAGCAAAAATCTTAGAGAGATCTGGCAGAGTAAGAAATACTGGAACATGGAGAGATGAGAAATAATAATCAGCTTTGTACCTAATACTTGCTACACGTATTTCTATATCTTACATACTGTGCAGAAATATTATATGCTCTGACTCAACAGCTCCAGGCGATATGCTCTTGTCAAGAGTAGTTCCTAGCAAGCAAGGGCTGCAGGCAATTACCTGCTCTAACTGTGTGTATTATAACAAACTCAGAATTACCGTGTCTGCTTTGGGACACAAACTGCAGACAGGTTCACAGGTCGGCAGTGCCATCCCACCGAGGCCTTTGCTGCAGGACCTTCCCACGCTGTGTATTCCAGTTCTCCTCTAAAGAAATCAGTTGCTTGCTTTGTAACATTTCCAGATCTTGAGAACTTAAGAGCAAAAAGATAAAGTAGCCGAATCATGTGTTGCTCTATTTTCAGCATTCAGCACCACACAGGATTCTAGATCAGCTCCTCACTAGATCAACCACTGCACAACCTGATCATACGAAACAACTTATTTGAGCAAAGTTATCCAAAGCTGATTCTCCTACCTTGAATGCTTCTTTTAAAGAATGCTTTGCAACCTTCACATGACCAGACCCCATAGTGGTATCCTGAAGCATAGTCACTGCAGACTGCGCAGAAGTGAGCATCCCTTTTTGAGACAGGATTATTTCCAATCGGGCTTGTGCAGTCATTGCCATTAGTTTTTCTTTTTAATGCTTCTCTGATAGAAAAGAAAAACATCTGTTATAAAAGAGAAAAAATTAATCTACCTTGCAAAGAGTTTCATTCTTTTCCATTGTCTTCTATTGTCTCTCTACAGTGTCTTACTACTGAACACAGCATAGTGTGAAACACTGTTACGCCTTTTCCTGATAAGGTTATTTAAGGCATATAGTCTGATTGCAGAGCTTTCAACGATGTCAGAATATAAAGTTGTAAAGTACTCAAAGGCATAAAACTGGACTGATGTATCATTCACATGGGAAAATCGTACGGAAAGCTAATGGATTTTGCAGAATTATTGGAAAAGTACAGGTCCAGGAACTTGTGAACCACATGGACTTTGCCTTTGAAAAGCTTTGCTTGGAAGATGCAAACTCAGACAGCTTGGACTGAGGTGATAAACACTACCATGAACAGAGCTGCAGTTACTTTGTACTACGAACGAGGCAAAATTCTAGACAGAGCAACACACATGTAGACTCAGGTATTTCATCCTTAAACAAGGCTTTGTTCACTCAGTGAGGTGCTTGAAACCAATACCTTGAGATGTGAATCTCAGCCTACAAGATTGACTCAATGTTTGACAAAGTTTTCTGTTCAAGGTGACAACCCACGTTGACCACCCTAATGCTAATTAAAAGGAAGTCTGAATACAAGAAGAATGGAGAAACACAATTAATAAAATACTTTCATACATGAAAAGCATTATTGCACCATATAAATTAGTAAGATATACACATTCCTAAAGCGCTGCAAATTTTTCAAACTTACTGGAACTATTCTTAGCAACTGGGTTAAAATTAGAACAGGATAAAAACATGAAATAACAGCCAATTCCTGACACCAAGATCCTGCAAACAAAGCAAGAGGACAGGAACTTAGATTATCAGCAAAGTGGTTTTTAGGTATAGAAAGTGCATCCATTGTGTACTTTTTCTCTGGACCTCATTTTCCCGGTGGTTTTAGCATGCCTGACCTTTATGGTCAATCCAATTTCTAGACAGAGATAAAATAGTGTCATGTGCAAACTCTCATCAGCAGTTTGACAAAAGGAAAGCTCTATAGTCAATTTATACTTATAAATTTAAGCACAGAGGGAGAAGTTAGAAACTGCAGAATTTTCCTCATCCCACCTTCCAGCAGGATTAGGGAGGAGAAGAAATATCAGCTGGGATGAGCAGGTAGCATGGTTTACAGCTTCTAAAGAACAAAGGTACGTTGTCAGGGCAGAAGAAACCTGTTCTGTTTAAACAGAACAGCAGAAACATGCTGAAAGTGCTGCCAAAGAGGCATTCACTAACATCTTAAAAATAGGCTTTGTGCTGGTTTCATGACAGGAGATAAGGACAAACACACCCACATGCCAACTAAAGATCATCAAGTTTATATGTATTTGAGGAGAATGTGCTTCAATTTCCTAGCAGACAATTTGCAAAGATAAAAATGTGGTTCTTCAAGAAAATTCCGAAACACAAAAATTAAGGAATTTGTTGTGCTATTAAGTTACTGCAAGCTTTTAAAAAAAATGTAAATTCATTCAGATATTGCAGGGCATAGATGTTTAGCAAGCCCAATCTTTGATTACACACACTGCCATTAGTGGACTGCTGCATCACTAAGTTATTTCCTCTTCTGCCATGTGGGGAAGACCTGGGGCAACTCTCCCTTAGAATAAAGGGGAGTATTACACACAGGTAATATGCTGCCTACACAAGGAGGAGAAGGCATTGCTATTCCTTCCTGTTCCTCTGTATTTGGAAGAAAAGTAATTTGGCATTTCACACTAGTAGAAGAGGTATACTTTTAAGCTCTACTTGGGAATCACGATCCAATTGTGAGAGTCAGAAGAGAATCAAAATCAGCTAGAGAGCACCTCAGTGACTGATTGATATGCTGTAGAAAGTGATGTTTATTTCCCTTGGTAAAGCACCAAGATGATATGGACAAAAAAAAAGAAGGAAAAAGCACTGTAACATCTCACTGAGTGTTGCTTTTTCCTTCCAGTCATGACAAGTGTTTTAAAAAACACTTTTTCTTTCCCTGCTTAAAAGTTTAACAACAGTGACTCTGCACACACACAAGCTGTGCGACTAGCGCAGACTGTGGCAATCAGCTCACACACAGAGACACAATCTGGAACGAATTCCTCCTGCAGGCATCAAACCTGCTCGTCTGCGACAGCCTTAGCAGTGCAGTGGGAGGTTCAAACCTAACCTTTCTGCTACTGTTGTCTCAATGGACAACAGAACGAGGAAACAGTCAAGAGCTTTAAGGTACACGGTCCTTAGCCTGAGAACCGCGCGATCAGACAGCACATCCGTACGAATGGCAAACCGGAGCGGGTAGCCCCGCACATGGCTAGAGACACCCTCCCCGAGCTCCTGGGACAGGTGCTCTCCAGCATGCTCAGCAGAGGAATGAGCTGCCAGGTCCTCTAGAAGAACTGCCTGTAGCTGGCTGGATGCCTGCAAAGCTCCTGCTCCAAAGGATGCAGGAAAATGGGGGATGTAACCTGGCTCCTATCAAGGAATCACATGGACAAAAATTTGTCACTTTTCACCTCCTAATAATCTGCTCTATTTTATGCTCATGGTTTCTGTATACAGATACTATGTTTCCATAAAAAGAATTAAGATGTTTTTGGAAGTAACAAGTCAGTGATTTTCTACGAGTCATCAACAGTGGCAAGATGATAAGCTTAAAGGAGAAGGAATTAACAAGACTATTTAGGTTATTCAGTGTCCATTGCATCTCCTAATTACCTCTAGCTTTGCCACAGCCAGTGTTTGATGCATATGCCACACCTGGCAAACTTGAACCTAAATTCAAGGAATTCAACTTTTTAATAAAAATTAAGGAGGGTGGCAAGGACTTGACCTAGAAAGTAGCAAGGTTTGCTCATGGCATTTGTTGTCTGTCAGGGTTTTTTTAAACCTCAGCTATTGTACATTATAAAAGGAGAGGGGGAAAAAAACTGAGAAAATATATTTTAAAAAAATCCATTCAGTCAAAATTAACAGTCCAGATTTTATAACTCTTCCCTCCCTCCCACAGGCCATTGGCTCGTTCAGCGCCTGGAGATAATTCAATCCTGTACAAGCGTAATGGATGAATCAGAGAATGACAGTCATTTTGGTTGGAAGAAGCCTTCAAGACCAAGTCCAACCATTAACCCATCACTGCCAGGTCACCACTAAGCCACCACTAAGTCACCAAGCACCACATCTATATGTCTCTTAAATACCTCCAGGGATGGTGATTCCACCACTTCCCTTGGCAGCCTGTTCCAATGCGTTACAACCCTTTCTGTAAAGAAATTTTCCCTCATATCCAACCTTAACTTCCCCTGGTGCAGCTTGAGGCCATTTCCTTGTCTGGTCACTCATTACTTGGACGAACAGACCAACTGCCACCTCACTACAACCTCCTTTCAAGGAGCTGTAGAGAGCGATGAGGTCATCCCTGAGTCATTTTTGAAAGGCTAAACAACCCCAGTTCCCTCAGCTGCTCCTCGTAAGACTTGCTCTCCAGACCATTTACCAGCTTTGTTGTCCTCCTTTGGACACGCTCCAGCACCTCAGTGTAGTGAGGGGTCAAAAAC
This sequence comes from Buceros rhinoceros silvestris, assembly GCF_000710305.1. Lineage (NCBI taxonomy): Eukaryota > Metazoa > Chordata > Aves > Bucerotiformes > Bucerotidae > Buceros > Buceros rhinoceros. The sequence continues at coordinate 34,275 of NW_010430735.1, forward strand.
TGGACGCAGTGCTCAAGGTGTGGCCTCACCAGTGCCAAGTACAGGGGGACAATCACTTCCCTGCTCCTGCTGGCCACACTAGTGCTGATACAAGCCAGGACGCCATTGGCCTTCTTGGCCACCCGGGCACACTGCTGGCTCCTGTTCAGCTGCTGGTGACCAACACCCCCAGGTCCTTTTCCACTGAGCTGTTTCCAGTCACTCTTCCCCAAGCCTGTAGCGTTGCAGGGGGCTGTTGTGACCCAAGTGCAGGACCCGGCACTTGGCCTTGTGGAACCTCATACAATTGGCCTCGACCCACTGACCCACTGTTTAGATCCCTGTATAGAGCCTCCCTGTCCTCCAGCAGATCAACATTCCCGCTTAATTTGGGTGCCATCTGCAAATTTACTGAGGGTGCGCTCCATCTCCTCATCCAGATAACAATAAAGATATTATAAAAATATTTAAAAGTACAGGCCCCCAAAAGAGGACTGTACTCTTTAATGAAGATGACTCTTCCTTTCTCCCCCAGAATGTGTACAAGATGATGGGCAAAAATCAGTCAAAGAATACTTTTCTATCTTAATCTTCCTCATTTTCTAGAGAATCCCTCTACTATAACCTCTGGAATTATTAATACCACACAACTGCCCATATTTATGTCTCCAAAGCACAAGTTCTGCTATTCTCCAAACATTAATATGCTGAAAATCATGTCATAGATATTTCAAAACTAAGAGACACATTTTTGCTTAATCTCTGTAACTACTCCATAATAAAACGGAGATGCCAACCCATCACCTCCGAGAGACTTTAAGATATGTTTAAGTGTTCTACAGAATGAGCACAATAAAAAAAGTATAGGAGAATAATGCAAATAATGACAGCTTCAGAGCAGAGTTTATGCAATGTATAAATATATTAGCACGCAGTGAACAAGACAACAGCACTAAATAATTTCTAATTGAGTGAGCATTGCCAGCTACTGTACCTAAAAACCTTTACCTACACACTCGACCTGCAAATAGTCGGAAGCACAAGGAAAATAATAGAAAAGAAGAAAAAATTAAATTCCAGAAACATCGATCTAGCAACTTCATTAATGTTTCCTAGTGCATTTTAGAAAGTAATGATCTGTTCATTTTGAAAATAAATCTGTCTCTTTAATTAAAATACTTCTATTTAAGGGAGAAAACAGAAGTCAATTTCAGATTATTGTTAAATATAATTACACTGTCACATTCCTTCGAATACAAATTGAGCGGTCCTGTACCAACAAAATTTATGAGACTATTGCTATTGTCTTCACTAGGTACAGGACCGATAATGCCAATAAATACACCAGAGTGTTTATCACCAAATTACTGCCATTTCTAAAAATTCACATCTTCTTTTACATGAAATACAATTAATTTTTGTTGAATTTTTGGTGCAGAGTAACACTACACTGCACAACATTTGCATTTAACAACGTTAGATAAGTTTCTTCTATATTCATATCAGGAACCTATTCATGAGGAAGGGGAATGCAGAGAATTCAGGTTCCTTATTTTAAGCTGATCTATGAAAAGATAGAAATTACACAGTGATCAGCTTTAGCAAAGTGGACCTCATTTGTTTAGCTAATGTTAATGGAAATTTACACCCCGGGGAAAATAAACCACTCTCACAGAGAGACTGTTGCTCTGTTTTGAAAGGTAAAACAAACTGTGTAACAGGCCTAAATACGTAGTAATGCCCTCTTACTCATCTTTTACACAAAACCCCATTTCTCAGACTAGAACACTGTTTAAAATTACTTTATAGCATTGGTGTCTCCCTTCCCCCAGAGCTATTCCCTTAAATTTCAATCCCAAGAACTCTTCCTTCAAGGTATAATCTACAAATCTGTAGTGTCACACTCATTGTTCCCATGGCAATAAATATAATGTTCATGACGTTAATTTAAGTCCTCAGCAAAGGATAAGGCAAAAGCAAACAGACAGCTTTTTAGGTTTTATTTCTTGTTTCAGGACAGATATCCACAATAAAGGAATTACAGCTCTTGATTTTTGTGTTTGCATGTCAAATTACTTTTTATTTCAACAACTTCTATACACAAAGCAGGCTGTTTTAATGTGTCATACTGAGACAACCACTGAGAAGGTCCAGCTACCAACGAACACAGTGATGAACAAAAAAGATTATCCATAAATTCAGACTCCAGATTTCATTGATTTCTCCTCTTTAAGTTAGGTCATGATCATCATCAGCTACAGGAGCAATAGTCTGTATGAATCTATACATATGGCAGAAGATTTCTTAACTTAAACTCCAGGATGGCAGGTTTGGCTTCCCTTCCATCTATGTAGGGAGCACACTGCAGAGCATCAGGTGGGGTGCTAGGGTTATTCCAGCTGCTGTCCTGCCATCTGGACAGCTTTAAACACTAACCTACAGCAGCCTTCCCAGGGCAGTCGAAGTTTTGAAACATTAAGCAAAGTGGGAGCAGTTCGGATGCCAGCCCTATACACATTAGACCTGGTTGGGAATTCTTCTGTATGTAAGTGCTACCCAAACAGCCTCACCCAATCCTCACACCCACACTTTAAGCAGAATCGCACTCCAGAACTGCCTGCTGCTGTCTGTGACTCCAAACAGAGACCAGTCAGGAGGCCAGGTGGAAGATCTGTGCAGCCTGCAAGTCTGAAGAAGACGCAGATCTCATGCTTTAGCCCTGTGCAGTCAACATAAGGTTCACACATTGCAGAAGGAACGTGGGTAGTCTCAAAAATAGCACAAATCTTTTATTAACAACTGAACTAAACCTGTTGCCAGGACACACTATTGTTCATACTGACAATGACTGGTGCAGTTAAATAAGGAGCCCTATGAATAAACATACAGCTGCTAAAACAGGAACAGCACCTGCAACACCCTGAGCTTTTACCCATCCAAGAACTGCTGTGCCCATGAATGGAGTCATATCATCAGCTGATGATCTACACGCTGCTTATGGTTTGTAACATGAGTAAACGTGCAGAATGAGAACACGCTTTTGCAGATAGTTTCTTTACAGCCAAAGAACTAGCCCATCAATCTGCTGTGCACAACACCTTCGTAAGGTCAGTTGAGAACAGCAGCAAGAAACTGTCAGGCTTCTCAGTAGCAGCACCCTTCAGAACATGATGCATGCTGCTGTATGACTGTTAATACTAAAGCCAAAAAACAAAGATAACATTTCCTTTGGATTCTAAGTTCATGAAAAGCCTTCACAGCTATTAGATGCAGAAAAAAAGAGAAAAATCCAGACAAAATGGAATTCAAACGTTGTATGAAAAAGAAAAATGAATGAACCCTTATTTCCTTCACTCAGAGTTAATTCGCCAGAGCAAAAATTATTTTCATTACACAAAGTAGTACCTAGCAGTCTTGAACTTCTATATGTACAGTAAACAGTTCCCACACTGAAGACACTTGTAGTGCTTTGTGTTGGTGTATAGTTCTCTAACAAGCTACTGAAAAAGAAATCCTATTTCAGAAGTTACATAAAAAAAAAAAACCACCAAAACCCACAAAACCCAGGACTGATTTGGTGTTCAATGGAGGTTTTTCGGTTTTGTTTTGTTTTTCAGAGAGACCAAAGAAGTCAAATGTAAAAAGAAAAGCCTTAAAAAAACCTAAAGAAACTGTAAATAATTTGCAGCAAAGTTTTAAGGCACTGAGTAGTACTAACCTGGTCACAGGTAGCACTGGCTCCATCGGTCTTGCTTCGCACCACGGACTCTTTGGTTGCTCTGCATACAGAAGCGATGACTGACAGTGCAGTGTCAGAGGGGAGAGGTGCCCAGGAGCAGACCATAACGCACTGGGGCTTGACGTTTGCCTCACAGATGCACTCTCTGAATCACCAAAATTGCTGGTGATGCCGTAATTCATCACAGCAGGACTGCAGAAAGCCATTGCTGAATAATCATGTCTGTTTTCCATGTACGATGAGGGGATATAGACTGGGCTGTGTTCTGCTGTCAGTGTGGACTGATTACAGCTGTAGGGAACTGGAGAGACGATACCAGCGGGTGAGTTTTTAATTTCTGTTTTATTGCATCCAATATCCTGAAGTGGCAGCAACTGAGAAAAGTCCTTGTGAGAAGATGCACACAGGGACATTTTGAAGCAAGACTGAAGACTGCTGTTTAAACATTCATCCTAAGATGGTAAGGTATAAGAAAAGCTGAATTAAAAAGTAAGAAATTTCTGAATGAAGTCTTTTCTATAAAAGAAAAAAAGGAATCAGTAAAACAGAAAATATGAAAATATCCTGTTATAACAGATTACGCAACAAATGCACTTAAACAGTCAGTGTACACGTTTACTACCTTTAGGCTAAGATACACGTTGAGTTTAGACTCCTTTAGAAATAGCAATGAAAAAAAAAATCAATCACTTGAAGTCTGAAACAAAGATGCCAGAGACAACTTGGATCTTAACAAAAGTAACTTGTTACAATCACAATAAAATTGCTCAGTGTCAGAGGCAAAATTACCATGGAGTGAGTGCCCTGAGAAATGAATTCTCTTCATAAAGACTCGCCACCTCCTCCTCCTGCTGCTGTAAGTGTACTGCCTCAGCCTTCTCTTCAACACAAACATGGAACAGCAGGTATTTTGAACACATGCTCAGCTGTACACAACTTCATCACCGAGAGGTCCCTGGATATGGCACCTCCGAACAGAGCCATTACAGAAGTCAGAAAATGCAGGTATTTTCAAACCTGACAACACAGAACTCGAGTGATTTCATAACGTCTGGAAGTTTCCTGCCACTCTCCAACACCATTCCAACAACTCTCCAACCCTCCTCCCACCTGAATCAACAATTAAATCAGAGAATGCTAATCTGCCCACAGTAAACCCTTTTAGGTTTATACAAATTATTTAAGGGAGAAATATTTTTGAAAAGAAAAAAAAATCCTTCTGAGACACAACCCCTATCCTGTAAGCATTGCTTTTACAGTAGCATTTAAAATTGTCTTTTTTATTCTTTACTATGGGTTTCATCCGCAGCTCATTCCAGCTTTGCAGACAGACATGCAACTGTCTTTCAGCTTGCAAACAAAACCAATTTTGATTCCAAAACAGCACATTCCGGTCCCCAGAAATGATACTATAGTGTACTTTTACACTGGTAGTAAGATCTTAACATGAAAATCACAGGATAATTAAAAAGTCACCCAAGCTTTGCTATTCCAGAAGTGGCCAAAGTATTGACACTAAATATTCTTACCTCTTTTCAATCACACAGACCATAAAGCAAGATGAAGAAGATTCAAACACAGGTTTGCTGAAGTACCAGCAACTTCCTGTCCCCAAAATTCTCCGCCAGGTAGCATTTCTAGTCTGCCACCTTGGGGCATTGACATGTTTTTCTCATCTAGGGTCAGGGCTGAGGGTAGAAGCATTACAAAAAATGAAAGAAATACTCTTTTTGAGTGAAACGGACAGTTTAGGGTCCATTCTTCCTTCTCACTTTGCACTCTGTTGATGAAACTGAAAGTATCTGTAGAAATCACGAGGAACTCATTTAAATCATCTCGGGCAGTTCAGTCCCAGCTGCTGTTTTTTCCCTTTGTGGAAAACAGGAAAATGAGATCTCTCAGCAGCTGTTTATGTCCAGCAGTTGTTGCACTGGAACTCAGATGCAGCCAAAGTAGGAGAATCTGACCTCACTCCTCACACAATCTACACGCATCATTTGCCTCAGCCAGATGCTTCCCAGTCTCTAAGAGAAACCAACATCATTCAATTTTCACTGCCAAAAGCACTGCAAATCCCACAGGCACTTTCACTCCCAGAGGATGGACTGAGTATACCAAATAATTTTTAAGCAGCAGATGACAGAACTAAGAAATCACCTTAAGGCTGTTCTCAGTGGTGACTACGAATGGGCCCAGTCAACACAGTGAGTTCAAAATGCATTGGAAGATTCTGTGTGGGTAAAGCTCTACACTATTTGCAATCTCAGAGCCTGTGCGTACTCACAGTGTGCGCAGACAGTCCGCAGGAGTGTCAGCAATGTCCAGCAAGAGCTGACTGTGCTAACTGCATCCCTCTGCACAGAGGGCACACCGCACAGGGCAACCCCAAAACCTCCCGAGAGAAGGACCTGAAAGGCATTACCATGAAAGCTGTTGTACTCAGCTTTGGACATTCTGGTATGATCCTTTGATAGTTTTTGCAGAAGGCAACGGGCTGTGTAGCTTCCCTCAGACATTTGGGAACTATATGCAAGTACACTGCAGAAGCAGAGCTGGTACCACACAATTTCATGAACTGAAATCAGCTGAGCTCTAAGTCCTCTTTTTCTGGAGAGGTAATCCAGTAGCGTGGTATGCAGGATAACCTCTTGTTTAGCGGAAGACGTGTTCTCTCCAAAGGTCAACACATGGTATTTAGAAACATACGCAGAAGTTACTAGAAGCAAGAGTGAAGTTTGTTTCAGAGGGAGGAGTCCATGCAGGCATGAGAAGTCAGCCTTCCTCACAAACAGACTGCTCATGACTTATTTACAGGAGAAGGGACTCAGAGTTCAGGAGGTTAAAGGAAACTGTACGCACGGTCTTCAGCAGACTGCAATATAGTGAAAAAATAACAGCATTGGCTTAAGATGATTAACTTGGGTCAGAGAAATAGTTTAGCCCCAGTAGACTATGGATCTACATAAGATTCCCTTGTTCACAGGTCCTTACAACTAAAGAATTTAGAATGGGAAGTCCAGAGCCTCACAAATAGAGTGAAGACGCAGAAATTGCTCACAAGGTCCTAAAACCTGACTGCTGGACTTTGAAGTTCAAAGGACTGTGAAGTTAAAGGACTGAAGTTTCAGGAAACAAGATCTTAAGATTTAAGGCTAGAGAAAACAAACTCCCCTAACACCAATACCTCAGAAGGAAGCGCGACCACATTTAAGCCAAGGATTACAGTAAGCAGTGCTACAGGCTAATACATTTGTTCCATCTCACTATAATGTCCTCATACCTTAAGCACCATTCATTAAACAAAAATCAACTCCTGCATAAAGCGAACTCTCATTCCAACATCTCCTTTTTTAAAAAAAAGCAATATTCAATTGTAAAGTACATTATTTAGATCTAATTTATCAGCGCTGCACTAGATCTGCACCAGACCCGGAAACAAACCAGGTATCTGTTATTTTTATACTACTCATCTGGGAGACTGCAAATGTTTCAGTCCACTTAAGTCACTGTAGCTTAGCAAGATACGCAACAACTGAAATGCCATTATTAAGTAAACAGCCGTTTTGTCTGATTCCTTGAGTAACACTTACCGATCACAAATCTAAGTCACTAAGGGCAGGGTTCACATCTGGCAAAAGAGAAAATAGTTCCATTGGCTCCAGCACACAGATTATGACACCTCTATCCGTGAGGATGCAGGAACAAAAATGTGACGTTATTGTGTTCTTCATTAAAAAAAAAAAAAAAGAGGTTTCTGGTCTTTAAACAGTTTTACGTATTGAACTGGATGTATCTTGAGAGTCACCATGCAAGGCACTCGAGATCAGCCACAAGCACTGGTTTAGATGACACAGGCAAACAGATACACGGGTAAATAATTAAGCCATCTGACCTATCTGAACAAAGTCAAAAGCCAGTTATTGTTGGGCACATTACCTATACCAAGCATCTGTTTAAAAGCCTTGTATGAAATTTTTTTTTAAAGGCTTGAAAATAGGAAGAGAGGGCAGACTGCCATGTTTTAGAGCCTGCTTGTAAACATAGTATAATAGACTTTCTCAGAAAAACACAACCGTCTGCAAAAAGCAATAGAGTGATGGAAGTTCTCAGGCACCACTCTGTCAACGTACACTACAACATGCGTGGAATTTTACAGGCAAGTAATATATTTTGAGCAAAGACATTTTTGCAATAGAGAATTAGGATGATCTTTTTCTCTGCTAGGCTTAAATTAAAGAGCAATCATTCTTCCTTTCCCTTTAATAGAGGTGATTCAGCAAGCCTGCATTCCACTACCCCACAGGCTAAGCCCCTCTTGCAAAGCATTCTATCAATATTCTGCCAAGTTAAACTTTACACAACTCAGCACAACAATGAACTCAACCATTTTCTCAAAAACTGATCATTAAAAATGAGAAAGTCATTCCTGATGCATAAAATGGCACTTGTGCTTCAAGTTTTGTGAAAAACTTATTAAGCACAGCAGTGTCAGATCCTGCCAACAGAAGGCATGTAAGTAAACAAGTTTATTATCACCTGAGAAGGACTAGATGCAGCAAGTACAGATAGGGAAGCAAAACAAAAATAAAGCTATCTGTCCAGACCTCAGATGTTGTACTCATTCCTGCAAAATTAATAGCCTGTTCTCGATGAGACCAAGACCTCTTCTGAAGAAAATCCTGCAGATTAAAAGCATGCAGGCAGGAATACTTTGAAATGCTCAAGCAAAATGAGCACTCTTTGCCCTATTTTAGCCTTTGTGTACCACTAACAACTTCTAGGTTATTCTAAGCATTCATAAATACCTTGCAGGGCTCAATGCATATGACATACACGGAGGCACCGAGGGAACTGGGTTTGTTCCACCAGAGGAAACAAGAGTGCAGGAGGGTCTAACTACAGTCTTCTACTCCCTGGGGAAGAGTTACAAAGACAACAAAGCCAGACTCTTTTCAGAAAAAGTGCACAAGCCGGGACAAGAGACTACAGGCACAAGTCAGTGCAAGGGAAATTCCAGTTGGACATAAATTCTCCACAGTGAGAATTAAGTACAAGAACAGAACACTCAGAAAAGCTATGAAACCTCCAGCTTTGGAGATACATATAAGAAAAAAACCTGACTGAAAAAGGCCCTGAGCAACCTGACCTCACTTTGAGCAGGATACTGGGTTAGTTGCTCTCCAGATTCCCTTCCCACCAGAATGTTTTTATCACTCTATTAATCCACTATGGGAGACATTCATAGCAGAGGAAATTCCGTTCTACCTGTACTCGAATTTACACAGTGAAAGAGTCTAGTGGTCTTATTATTGATCATTAATTACCCTGGACAACGGCCACCTTATCAACTTTGTTCAAGAAGGTAAGAGCTGTGGGCCTTGTCCAAAGGCAACCAGCATTCAACACTTCATGGTACACGGAAACAGCTGTCCTGCACGTACTGCAGTGGGACTAGTTCACTACACAGACAAGTGGAAAAGATTTTCAGATCTCAGTTCAAACTGGAGTTAAGACTGATTACTAGCCTTCAGTTTGTAGACCCTTAAGATGTTATTAGGCCTCAGAATGGATTTAAGCTTTCTATAATTTGCATTTCTTACATACATTTCATAGACATAAGGATCCAGAGACCAGAATTGGAAAGCCACTGTCCTGCTCAAGAATACAAATGCAAACTGAGAGACTTCAGCATCTTTACTCTCTGTGTTATTACTTCAAAGTACAGCTTGGGCACCCAAAACATATTCCATCAAAAAGAATATTTGATTTTCAACAGGAAAAATTAATTACATTCTATAGAAAAGATACATCTATTAAACTATCACACTAGTAGCACTTACAAGGATCTGTCAGAAGATTCTGTAACCACACTTCAATATACAGTATCATGGCAGAAGCCAGTACACAGAATATCATCCTCGTCCAGTAGGAACTTTATTATGAAAAGAAAGCATCTCCCTCTGATGCAAGGAAGTACAGGGAAGAGCCGTACAGGCCTGCCTACACCTGGGACTCAGGGTTTCACAGAACTGTGATGTGATCTGTATCCAGCATCTCTGAAGCACACTTCATTCTCTCAGGACAGGTTAATTAATTAAGCTGATTTTTAAGAAGTTATTTCTGAGAAGTTAATTCTTGGTTCGATGATCAGAACACAGCTCTGTACCAACATCAGGGAACGCGCCAGTTCCTTGGATCCAGGAGGAATTGATGCCTTCAACCACCATTTCTCACTTAATGACAGTGCCCTAGAATAAGTGTGTAGGAGTCTTCCTCCACCCCATTAATTTCTAGCCATTAGAAAAGGCTGTACTGAGGGCCATCTTTAATTTGTATGGCTCTGCTGAAAAACAGCGTGCCATGCTCAATTATCTGGCATCAAAAAGGGCTAATACATATGGATAAATAGCCACATTTTGCCCAGTAGGACATTTACAGAGCTTGGAGGGTTTCTGAATAACTGCCTCTTAGTCATTGGCGTGGTGTAGACATCAGCTGTCACGGGGGCTGAGATTCTTTGTCTCGAGTCAAGTTCTTTCTGTTTACTCTTATGACAACTCAGTGTCCTGGGTTCACTCAGTATCTCCAATATTAGAAATAAATACACTGATATCTGAAAATACAACTGCATTTATTCCTTGTTCCCCCACACTAGCCTGTGAGGATATACAGCAGGCACACACAGAGCAGTGCCAGCAGCAATGCACTCATGCCAGCCAGAAATTTAAGAGAGAAAAGGGAGGGGGGGGGAAAAGTCAGTATGTGAAGAAAACCAACTCAATCAGGCAAAAGGAACAGAGCAGGAATTGAAACTTCCTATTCTCTCAGGGAGAGAGACTGTCTTGCTTCCCGAGGAAAGCAAAGATGAGATATTTTCCCTGGCAGCAGCTATCCATCACTAGGCATAAAAGCCTCTGATGAGATTAAGAGCCCTTTGGACAGTGGACAATAGAGTAAGGTCGTAACTGCCCCTAAACCTCGACCGCAGCAAGATTAGACAGTGGGGTAGACACAGAGGACATATCCCCAAATTACATGAACTGATTTATTTTTGCAGCACATGCTATACCACCTGAGGATTTGACCTGCCATAGCTCCAAAACATGGGCTGGGAGTTTCTGTTTGGCATTTATGTCACTGAAAACAGGATTTAATTTTTCCTGGCTAAGCAGAACATGATGCACTGGCTGTTCCCTTGAGCATGCCATGCCTCACCTCAGGCTCCTCAAATGACCTCTTGCTTTATGAGGCTGAGAAGCAACAGTCTGTCTGTGGCATAAGAAAACCTTCCGTGCAAACATGCTGTCAGGGAATAACTTCTCGCTATCTAGGTGACCTGAAGAGTGGAGAAAAACCAGCAGACCTCTTCCTGTCAGACCAATGTGCAGTATTCCTTATCCCACTCTCTCCTACCCCAAATAAAATGATCCCATATACTGTGTTTTTTCCAGACAGCCTCTTTACTATGCAAATTATTTATGCTGTAAGACTAATTTAGGTATGGAAAGAGTCTAGAGGTCTTATTAAGCAAGGAGCTCAAAGCCTTTTCAACTAACAGCACTTGTCAGCACTGTTTTCAAGACAGCCCATTGTATCTGCCCAAGAAAAACATGCCATATGCAAGATTTCCATCACTACCACTCTGGCAGCCACTAACGCTGCGGAGTTGAACTGTACTTTGGGAGACACTGAGGGACTTGCTTCACGTGTGCGAATACGAGAGCAAGCGCTGTCCAGGTTGCATCTTGCTCTACTCAGTATCCAAACAACACACCTCATAAATAGGTGGCTGCCTTACCTAACACGTGGTTGCTTTCCTTTCTCTGCACAAAGCAAACTTTTGCCTTTTTAGTCATAAAACTTCAATAACCAAGCTTTTCTACAACAGGATAGAAATTAAATACATGTATGAAATGCAATACAGTTTTAGCTGCTTCTCTGGGTTCAGCTCTAAGTCTAGCCATTTCCTTATTGGAATTTATGTAAAATACTATTTCACTTGTATCCATTTTATTATGCATCTTCACAGGAACAGAAAATTCAAGACTGAATATTTTTGCCCCTGCAATTTTATTCTACCTTCTTTCTAAAAAGAAGTTTTTCCAATGGAATTATCTGATTTCCAATTTTCATGATTTAAAGACTTGCAACTCCCTGACAAATCAGTAATTATGCCGTAACTTTTCCCTCATCATCACTAATTCACTGAAATAACACAGAAACCAAGGTATTCCTTATTCTAGTTTTTCAAGCTATAAAACACTGGTATAATGCTACATGAAATCCTACATCAGATATGTTTAACATTATGCACAGGTAACAAGTTTGGGTATAGGTTTTTAGACCCTCAAACAAACAAACAAAAGAGCTGTTCTAGATTTGTCTCATCATTAGCCTGGACAGGAAAACCTGTCTTTCACTGGGAGTAAAATCCTGTCTCAACTGAGTCAGAATTTTGTTGCTGATTCACACAGGTGGACTTTCGTCTGATTAATTAAGACAAAACTTTAATGTCCTCCTTGTCTTATTAAAAAGAAATCTGAGAAATTATTCTGGGATTTCTGTTCTCTGAGCATCATATTTCCTGTCTCTGGGGGAATGGACCAGCAAACTCTTCTATGTGAGTATTTCTTGCTGCTAGCAAAAGCATGTTGCAGATAACTGAAGAAAAGCACAATACCACAGTCAATAGAAAAATCTCTTCAGCCCCTTGGATCAGCGTCCCTTTTCACTTTAAGCCAATATGCAAAAACCAGAACTAAAACTAAGTGTATTTAAAGAGATCATATACTAACATGGCTTCATAGTGGTTTTAATGCATACATTTTAATCCATTCTTTATCAGATATCATCATAGACACTCACAGTGGCTGACTCCTATTGAAGGTAATCCTGCAATTGCAACATTTTAAGATTACCTCTAAAACTATGGGTATTTGTGACATTTTATGTTCATCAGGTTACCAATAGAAAAAAAAAATCACTGGGATACAAAATAATTTTTGTGATTCCACTTTCTCCAGCAATACTTGAAGCCCTGATTCTCATAGTTTGCAGCACTTAGAGATAAGCTGTAAAGAAGTGTCAGATTTAGTCCATCCCTTCAGACCTAAGATTTTTATTGTTATTTCTCCTTTGAAAGTCCGAGGAAGATGAACTGTTTTCTTGCACATACCCACCCCCCCACACCCCCCCCTCCAGAGTTACCAGTCTGAGAACGGAGACGCTAAAGCTGTATTTCTCTAACACTGCGTCTGCAAAATGTAAGTTACATCTTGCTTAAGAATGTATATAAAAGTTAAGAAAGGAAAGCAAAAAGGAGGGCAACAGAGGGGTGATTCTATGTTTAAATTTTGTTCACAAACATAAAGAGGAATTTTGATAAAGTTCTGAAATAGCAAATAAAAGTTCTAAAGCTTTATATTAGAAATACAAGATGTATTTTCTGTTTCAGTAAAGGCACCATACTTTGTTCTTAGATTTCTTCCCCTCTTGGGGGGACAACACATGAGCAAGGAATTTCAAGGATACGGATGAGGAAACATTGCTGGTAATACTCAGCACATCAGAATCAAATGCTAAACAACTTTATGTTCAAAAGTGGCTTCTCATGCTACTCATAACCATATCAAAACTTTCTCTGCACATAAATGGTAATTGTGCATCATTCTCCATATGACAGGGCTGAACCTTTTCTCAAAAAGAAATAGCACATTTATCAGCCATTCCAAGGTCTAAATTGCATCATCTGCTGTTTATCCCATCCTCTCTCCAGACTGAAATTTATTTTCTCTAATAAAACCTCACTTATAAAACCTCCAAGATAAAGACCAAATCACTCCTGTCATTGCTAGCCAGAAGTCTTTACCAGCATTCAGGCAGAGGTTCTGATGGGTTTGACAAAGATTTACGCATGTGCTGTCTGATGTTTAGATATTGTTAAACACACCTTTCAGCATTGCCAAAAGCAAATTTAAGAAACAGGCTTGCACCTTCTCCTCTAATTAGGAAGATTCTTTTCAAAAGTGAAGTTCTCATTAAAAGAATGTAAACCTTTATCACCAACTTTAATATGGAAAAACTACTTAGGTAGACACAGCAAATGTAAGAATAAAACCTGAGATATTTATTAGTATGAGACTTGGAATTTGAAAAGCCTGATCCAAAGTCCAGTCAAGTCAATGAGAAAACTTCCAATAACTCCAATTTGCTTCAGATCAAGTCCTAAAAAGCACTATGATGCTAAGAAGTGGCTTCTACCGTCTATAAGGTAATATTCATTGCAGTTTTCCAAAAACCTTAAAAAACCCAAACCCCTAATGTATGTTCAAAAACACTGCTGCTGCTTGAGTGCAGCAATCCCACTCTAATTAGATTCTTAAGGCAAAGTCTTAAAAATACAGCAAACTTCCACAATTTTCTCTGAATCCTCACAGAATCTCTAAAACACAAAAACCTGTTGAAAGATCAGTTAATCTGCATACACAGTTAGACTTTAAGAACAAATGTGCACTGGAACCAAAACAAAAACTCTCGATAATTTAACTATCCCATTTCACTGATAGAGGTTATCTTTCATAAATCCAGAGGCTATCAATTGCAGAGCTTTGGCAACATTTAAAATAATAAATATTTCAATAGCACGTACCTGATTGACACTGAATGGGGTTTCTGCTCTTTATAAATATTCTGACAGCATTACATGTCAGCAAGGATTTCACATAGCAATTCTGGATTTGTTTTCCTTCTTTCCGTTATCTCTGATTCTAAAGCAGCTGTGCCCACCACCACTTAGTCATCACATCTCAAATATGAATCTGTTCAAAGCAATGTGATGCTCATCAGTGCAAGATTACACAGATACTATCAGTGTTTCCTTTCCCTGTGAAGGCAAGACCTAAACAGAAGTTCCTCCTCCTCCTTTCTGACATAACAAGCTTCTGAATTTGTCGTTCACTGCAGTTAAAGCTCTTACATGACTGAATCATTTTATAAGCCAAGCATTCTCATGTTTAGCACAGAAATACAAATGATTAACTAAGCAGCAATTCTGGAAGCAAATACCAAGCTTTCAAAAAGCTAAATCAAACTTTTTATATCTTTGTCACAGGAAAACCTGAAACATAATTAACATTTGCTCTGAACCATCAATGTACTCATCTTAGACATTTTGAGCAACATAATTAATAAACTACTGTGAGATTGTTTTTAAACACCAGATGCACAAACACAGACAAGGAGGCATTTTTTAAACATAACTACATTGTTTTTCAAACAAAGCAAATTAACTGGAAGCCCTTTAAGGTAACATCTTTAATCTACAGAGTTAATCCTTATGAAAATAATATAAAACTGAAAACATAGTGAGGTCCAATTGTCAATTATACATTGGGATTCCTTTCAAAATGGTTGATTAGTTGCACAGCATTAACCTCCTTTACTCAAAGGAAGCTGACACGCTTGTAAATTTGCTTGAATAAAGCCTCACGTTATTCGTTCTTGCATTTTAGATTCCAAAATACCTCCAAGTTTACACAACAACCTTCTGAAATCTCCTCTGAATTAGGAGATTCGACAGCTGTCAACACATACAGCTGAAATAGTCCTGCCCCCTGTGCTATCAACAGCTTCTCTGCATGCACAGCCAGGACCAAACCAAGGTGGTATTACTATCTGCTCAGTCAGATGTTCCCATAATTACTTTATGCTAATACAATTTTTCTGAGCATCATATTTGCCTTTCTACCTTGTTTTTATGCTCTTTTCCTTCAGCCTCCCCCCATCTCTTCTCATTACTGTTTTGCAAGTCCAAACACAGCTGCTTTTAATCTGAAATTCCTTTTGTTTTAATAGATAAAGCCTTTTGCATACTGCAGGGTACATACTGCCAGCATGTTTTGATGATTAGTTCTTATATGGAGTCGGACCGGTGTCTATCCAATGCTATTTATGCCTGTGGTAACCCTTAAGCACTGTTTAAGGGCAAGGTCACGTTCCCTACCATTCTCAGTACTACTGGGATAGGAACATGAAGGTTTACTGCTAAATACGACAGAAATGCACCTCAGCTATTAGCACACGTAAGGGCTGCTTCTCCCTCACGTCCCAGCATAGCCCCTAAACCATCTGTACCAGGCCCCGATCCTGCAAGTCCCTTGAGTCTAAATATCTCACTGTTCCCAAAGCTCCCCTCTATTTTTAGCAACTGTCCTCCTGCCTCTATCTCAAGACAGCAACATAGCCTCCTGCCAAAGGGCCCCTTATTTTCCACAAATGGACAGCAAAAACTTTCAAACCCAGGAAGGACAGAGGGGTCACTACCCATAGGTGTCAGCAGAAAAAAAGACTTGTGAGGACATCAGTGGGGTCAAGAGATCCTTATGGCTGTCTTTTCCCCATGAAGTCCAGGAGAAGTCAACTAGTAAAACAGACACCTGCTTTTTTGTGGGTAAATCTACCAGAAACTACAGCCATCAGTCTGCAGAAACCTGCAGTCCAGGTTTCTGCAGAAGAAAACTGTTCTGGTTTTGCCTGTTTCCAGTAACTTCAGGATGTATTGTCACAGGAATATCTAAGAGCCAAAGTACGTGTTCTGCCTGGCAGATAGCCCTGACTAAGATCAAAGTAATACATGTGCACCTCTGCAGAAGTGACCACAAAATGCGCATCGAAGAGGGGAAAGGGGAACAAGGACTATGGATACCAAATAAGCATTAAGTAGTTACCTGTGAATTGTATCTTTCCTCTCCATTCAGATCTCTCAGTTTGGAGCCACAGCTATTTTGAGCAATATAAAGAAAAAACTTCAATCAAGGCAAATTAAGACTCTATTAAGGATTTTATGCGATAGATATCCAGATGGAATAAGGAGTAACTAGATTAACAGGAACAGGTGGCAGTAGACAAAGAAAAATATAGCAAGTTCTCTTCTCTCTCTTTTAAACATATAATGTAACAATGTTTCCTAAAAAATTTAAAACAAGAAGACCTTTAATTAACGTATTTTCCCCATAGTTTTTCGGGTGGTGAGTGTCAAGGCAGGAGTTTCCATGCATAGAAAGGGATGATTAGACACTGAGCTACAGCGGTTTGTAGCTGGAACAGCACCTGTCTAGCAGACATGTGGGGCAGCTACAAAGAGCCTTGAGACAGAACACAAGACAAAAATAAACCAAGTAAGAGATGTAGC
Source organism: Buceros rhinoceros silvestris (assembly GCF_000710305.1). NCBI lineage: Eukaryota > Metazoa > Chordata > Aves > Bucerotiformes > Bucerotidae > Buceros > Buceros rhinoceros. The sequence continues at coordinate 51,182 of NW_010430735.1, forward strand.
TCAGGATGGTACGCTCCCCTGTGTGTACAAGTGCATGAAGGAGAACAACATTAGTACCAACAGATTCAAAAAGCAGTTATTTTAGACAAAGGTGTTGTACTGAATAAAACAGGTAAATTTACCTGCCGGACAACCCAGACTCGTTACTCATGAATGGATAAATTTTGTCTTGTCCCAGACACAGTTATGTATATCATCATCACCTAAAATTATTGCAGGCTGAGCAGCTCCTGGAACCACAGGATTCTCGTGTCCATTGCATGGTGTATACTGCCTGTATACTTGCCAAGTAAAGTACCAAGTGTTCCTCTCAGCATTCCCACTATATCTAACACTCCAGGTCTCGCAGTCACTACTGGGCTTTCTAGAAAAATCACGCTATTTAATCAATTTGAAGAGTGGTTTGACTTGAGGATTCACCTAACAAAGAACTTTTTTCCCACCTCCCACAAGTTTTAAGGGTGTTACAGTAAAAGGATCACATTGAAGGAGGAGTGAAGAAAAAGAGCCAGGACAGTAGTGCAGAGACAATCCTTTTGGACAATGTTCATCAGTGGTTACATGTTCTTTCATGCCTATTATTAAATTGCTGTGGCAATCTCCTTAAGGGCACCTGCTGATAGCTGTAAAAAAACTCCAAACCAAGGCAATTTCATTGCAGTATCTCACATATCCATAAAAAGAATTAAGCTTTAAGGAAAAGCAGGATGCAAGATTAAATCTGCAAAAATAGATACCACATTTATGCCTGAAAGTATTTGAAGGAAGCTACCTAACCTTGTATTTTCTTGGGCAAAGATATATTCTCCTCCTCACCTGCAAGTATCCAGGGGGTGAATACCTTGCATTGTTACCACAGCTTCTATTCCAGCACCAAACACTTCATTCCATAACTATTACCAAAATAACTTAAAAATCACTATCACGAGGGAAGGCTTATTTCTGCTCCATACAGAGAAGCTTCTGTGAAAAATTACATTTTAAATACAGCCACCTGATTCACAGCACCTCCAAATCTGATAAAGTTTTCAGCCACCATTCTATGTCCACTCCTTAAGGCTCCTAGCTTCAAGCTGGGCAGGAACATGTATGGATGCTGTGATACGTTCAGACAGCATCCAATGCTAGTTGAAGGTTCTGAAGGTCCACTCTTGAAACTAAGCAGCTCTGACATTGCACTAGGGAGAGACTAAGAGTCCACACTGCTAAGGATTCATTCTTGCTTGCATTCCAAGGAATCCTTATCTTTCCATTTTTATCCAGGCTTCTCATCAGCTGAGAGAGTAGAGTTACCTACTTACACATACTGGGCAGTGGACATAAAACGTGAACCATGCAGTTGCAGAAGATTAACAATGGCTATGAAGGACAGGACTGATGTCATACACTCAACCTAAGCTTGCAAATGATTGCTGCTTCCGTCTTTGCTAGGATTTTACAAGAAAGTAGGCAACAGGAAGAGGAAGAATAGTTGGGCTAGACAGAGAAGGCCTGCTAGCTCAGATCGATCACTAATGAAGTGGCTTTGGCATGGGGATGAAATGTAATTGGTCACACCCACTGCTCTCCAATCACTTTTTCAACAGACATCAAGAACAGCTGTCCTTAATTCAAAGTCTCTCTCACAATACAGCTAATATACTCAAGCAAACTGATATCTATTTTCTCCCCTCAGCAGACAACCTGAATCTAACTAGCAAAGCAAAGTTCAAGATGAAGAAGATAATGCTAGTGGAAGAACAAGAGAAGACAGAGAGTTACAAAGCCACCTGAAGTGGCTGAAAGATTCCCAAAGTATTTACAACAATTGCAGAAACTCAGCTTTATTCTTTGATCAAAGCAAACACTTCAAAACAACTTGCCCTTTAAGGGTTCTCTTTAAAAAGAAATTAAACCACTAAAAACACCACAGTGGTGAAAACTCCTGTTTCTCTTTTCAATGTCACCACAAAAAAGAAGTAGATAGAAAAAATTGTAACTCTTCCTATATATCTTTCTAATTCATGGTTTTCTGAATCAGACCTCATTTTGCAGCATTTTGAAGTTTAGTTCAACTTCCTCTTCAAAACTCATCAGTCTTCGTTGGCAGCAGCTACTGGCTGAGGTCAGATTGGGTCACCTCCTCTTGTCTGACAGCCTGCTGCCATCACAAGCAGCAGCGTCTCTCTCTTGCATTCTCAGAACCACATCATGCCTCCCTGACTCTTGTGCTGGCTCTGGAGCTCACCTGACCCAGAAAAAGTCACTTCAGCTTACGAAGTTCACAGAAAGCTATCCCAGCAAATAAGGGGAGGGAGAGACGGAGTTTCTTTTTTTTTTCCTTTCTTTTTTCACCTCACTGCTGGGCTAGTAAGATCAATCTACACCTCAAGAGGTCAGACAAATGGCAAACCAAAAGAAAGGCAGGGCTGCACAGGCAGGACTGGGGGAAGAACGACTGCTGCTTTGCCTGACTGCACACTGTTAGATCAGATCGGTTCCTTTCTTCCTGCAAGGTGGACTTCTAGCTAGAGCTGAGGCACTGATTTCATAAAATTAGAGTCACGTCGGGCCGCACATCCTCTATGCACCCCTTTTCCCCCACAAACTCCTCAAACTGTGGAGGAGTCAGCCTTCTGCCCAAACTCACTAAGAACCATCAGGTATCCCTCTTCCCTTTGCTCCACAAGCAAACTCTCCTTTGCCACCCAGGGAAGTAAAGCTACAAGTAAGAACAAGCAAAAGTGCAGGATGATGGATGGGCAGCAGGAGGCAGCAGGAGACGTCACAAAAAACCACACCGGGGTATGCATTACAGGGGGGTGCACTAGGTGACCTCTAAAGGTCCTTTCCAACCCAAACAATTCTATGATTCTGTGATTCTATGACTGTGTTCTCTGAAGCTTGGAAGGCCCCGCTGCCGCACTGTGCTGGTGTGGTGTTCTCCCACAGCACGCTCCTGCACTCACTTCAGTTTAGCTCTACACCAGCCTTATCCCACTTCCCAAACCACATCCCTTTCCTATCTCTCCAGCCAGCTGATCCACAACCAACATCCACCCTCCCACTTCTTTTGAGAGGGTGGATGTTGGTCCTTCTATTTCTTTTCTTTCTATTCCCATTTTCTCATAGCACAGAGAAAGGATCTAGATTAAAATTTAGATGGTGGGGAAAAGAATCAAAACCAATTAAAAAAGCCATAAATTTCCTAAGGAATCCAACAAATATAATTCTAAACTAAAAGAATTCTCCATAATAAATGCAGTAATAAAACATAAACATCATATTCAGTGGAGTCATGAAACACCAGCATCTTATGTTTCACTGAGAAGCTTTAGAGCTGAGGTTCTCTGATGCAGAGTCAGAACATTCTGGAAGAGTTTAAATTCCTGTGATGCGGATGTGACTTCTGCATTCTCCCAGGAAAGCAGCTCCAGATTTTCAGCCAGGATAACTCTTGAGGGACAGAGGACCCAGTATATCCCAAGACTAATCAAATTTGTTCTGCATCCAGAATCACTAAGAATTTAGGCAATGTCTTAAATACAAATAGGCTTTAAATGTAATAGAAGTTTAGAGAAAATTTGCTGCACATGTTCTTTTCACCTATCACCTTTCTAAAGCAAACATAATGGCAGAAAGGGAAGTAGCAGAGTCTGATTTGCTTGAACTGTTGAAAAAAAAACCTTCAAGAAAAAAAACAAGGCATCTCAAAGTCTGGCTATCCAGTTGAGAGGATCAACAAGAATAATCAGCAGGGTGACTGGCTGTGGTTTCACGCTTGCTTTGTTGAACTCTGCCCTGTCTCTTACCTGGTTTCTCATAGGTGGCAGGACCGGACTTAGATTCCCTACTAGAGGTGGGATAGCAATGGAGAAAGACAGTAGCAGTATAAGCAACTGGACCACTCTAATTTGACAAATCACCTACCGCTACATAATAACATACAGGCAGAAAATATTTCAGTCTTTGGAGTGATTTGACTTAACTGTTTCATCCTACTGTGCAGAAAGAGCCTGTTTGTTAGGCTTTAGCATGTAAACTGAGTAAGGTATGGAGCCAGACCATGACGGGAACTGCATCTTTCAGCACTCCTCCTGTATTCATTCCTGGAGAACAGTTCAAGGAGAGGACTATGTGGCTTAGTACAGCTTTAGTAAGTTAAACAGAGAAGATACACAGCACCTAAGTGAAGACTGTCCTGGTGAGCTCATCTGCAGAACTTCCAAACTACCAAGCACCTAACATCTTTAATCTAAGTGCTCATTAAGCAATTTTGTTGTGTTTCTGGTCAACCTCTGTTCTAAGCCCACGCTTTTATACTATGTGAGGTCTGCAGTCATTTCTCCTTGACTGTTTATTTGGAGAATACATATAAAACACTGCTTTTCTGATCAGGGCAGCAATCAATCAGAAGTTCTTTTTACTCTTCCAGACATATTCTGTGCAAAAAGCTCCAAGCAATTTTTGTTTGTCTCTCAAGCTCATACTAGAAGCACTTCTCTTTTCAGTTGCCTCCTTTCTTGCTTACTTTTAAACACACAGATCTAAACTTCCCAGCCTGTACTTGCATTCAGAGTGGTCTCAGAAGTAGCTTCCCATGTTCCAATTATCGTTAAACAAAGGGGCACATCGTTGTTCCCACTTTCAGCCAGAATGGAAAGCAACTAGCACACCCATCAGCTTCAAGGAGATTTTTACCCAGCCTTGAAGGATGTGAAAAGCAAGAAGCAACAATAGTTAGCATTCAAAGGGCAGCTTCCATCTAAAAGTCCAATAATGCAGAATGCACTTGGAAGGATCAGGACCTGGACACATAAAATCAGCACCCAGAATTGAGAGAAACCTGACATTTTAACCTTAATCTCTTTCTGCCAGTTTCCTCATCTGCAAGATGAAGGACAGAGCTCTGAGAGACCTTCACATGAAACCAGGAGGCAGAAAGAAAGATAGGAAAGGACATTCACAAAATCCACAGGATTGTGAACACTGAAAACAGCAGAGACTGCAGTCATTTACTTCTGCAGCACCAGTTATGAGTGTAATAAAGGGGGTGTTAGGACTAGCAAGAGCAGCTCTAGTTGAGCACAAACAGCATTCCTCTGACCTCTTAAAGCTATTTTAACAGCAGAAAGTTTCATGAACATTAGAGACACTTCACCAATTAATTTCCTATTTTGGCAATCTCTGCCTGGACAGCATTACAAAGAGATGTGGGAATAGCAATGGTAGGAATTGGGAAGGAATAGAACAGGCCTCTGAATAGAGGCCTGAACAAATCTAACACATGAAATAACGACTATTCAGTCGAAATAGGGAATCTTTGTAATATGCAAACTACAGGCATCTGGCTAGTACATCTCTTTCGAGAGATTTAGAAAAAAGAGTAAGAAAAGTGTATGCACAAAGATGCAGTCAAAAGAAAGAAGATATGAAACCATATCGAGTCTGGGGCTAACAGGGAAATTGCCAAGAAGACAAGAGTCCACTGCCTGAAGAAGGAAGTAAAACATCAGAAATGGATTAGGGGGAGAAATATGGGGATAAAAGGCACAGATTTCGTGTGAATTTTTCTTGTCTGATTCTGTGCGTGAATGAGAAAACGAAACTGTCTTTACTTCTCCTGTCTCCCCCTTCCCTACTGCAGCATCCTCAAATTTACTCCAAACTCTCTACTTATATATACGGATTTAGATATATAATTTTAAATTGTTTCTGGCAACATTTCTATCTTGTGGGCACTGAATGCACTTAAAAGAGACCCGCAACCATTTATTGTCCAAACGTATTTAGAACTGACCATATAGTCCCAGCTTGTTTTATATCAGAAAAGACCTTTGGGCTTCTGCACAGCCCGTCTCACATCCTTACTCCACTGAAAGAGAATGATTCCATGCAATTACAAAGCCCACCACCAAGCAGAAGAAAGCTTCAACCGATTCTCACAAGGGTGGTCCATGTGAGATGAGAACAAAGGAAAAATTTTCTCTTCCTGGCAGGAAGCAGAAAGCCTGCAAGAATCTGCATTTCATGACCTTTCACCTCATTTTCTCATCACATCTCTCACAGGATGATACTAGAGGGGCACCACCTAGTAAAGCTGAAATAGGATCAGTATTTACCAGCACTCATTAGGTTTTTTGGGAAGTTAAACTTGAACACGTCCTTTAACTATTGGAATTACATATCTTCAAAACTAAAGCTAAACAGATTCTAGGAGCTGTGAAGTTTTAACGGCGGCAGCATTTAGGACAACTGAAGTAGATTTATAAAGAAGGAAGCTGAAGGGAAACTACTCTCTCTTATACTCTGCAACATGTTTCATGTTACAGAACTGAGGAGCAGCTGCAGCTACCTGTATATCTCTAAGTGACAGCCACCCACCTCCTGGGACCACAGATAAAATCTGGAAGCAACAGTAGTTTGCATCCTGTCGCATCTTTGCCATGCTGCTTTCTACTTCAACCAGACACTATGTCTGCTGGAAGATGGTGGCATTTACCCAACTGCTGAGATGCAAATAGGAGAATGCTTTATTCCATCTTTGTTTTGCCTCTGTGTTCGCTACTGAAATTTCAGCAGGTGCAAGAACCTGGAGATCTGTCGTTGGCACTTGCTGAACTGCTGTTGTTGCTGTAATGCACTAGCCACAAATTCAAACAAGAAGCCACACCAGGGCTAGTGCGTTTCAAGCAGACTCTGGCAGGCCAAGGCAGAAGACTGTCCCTATGAATGCTGTGAGAGATACGAGCCAATCTTGGTAGCCACCCTTCAAGGCTGATGACTCTTGTGGAGGTTCCAGGAGGAATTGAGTGAATACTGCTGGCTAATCCGCTCTCCTCCAAATGTTAAACTAGATTTTTTTTTTAAAGTGTGTTCAGCACTGAAAGAAGAGCCTGTAATTCTGAAGCAGACAAATTTCTACACAATGTATTTGAGATGTTCAAATTATTTCTCCTAATGCTTTTTGCATTCTTGGAAGAAAGAGGAAGCCAGCACAATGAAGGATGCTTTTGTGTCATTTACATTCTGGTTGATATTTAAACTATTTCTTGCACATGCATTGAATATTCTGCATCAATGACCAGCAAATTGCATTCAGCATCTAATTTGTTAAATGGTTTCCTCTGTCAGGAGAATGTTCCCACTGTAATAGTGATATTTTATCTTGTCAAAAAAATGATCAGGCTAAAACATCTTAGTAAATACATCTTAGTAACTACCCAATAACATAAAAAATTGAAGATGTACAAAGGCTACCCAATTACTCAGGAAACTTCTAAATTTTCAGGTAACAGAACTCATTTTCTGCTTGAATGAGTAATCAAAGAAAAATCATTTTCTTTTATATTGATCATGATATAAGGCACAGCCTAAGGACAGGAGCATAAAATGGTCTATTACATTTTCTTTATTAGTGTTAGAAAATCATTTTCAAAACTATTTCACTGATTTTTTTCTGGGAAAGGAAACTCCTTTCTAGACATTTTTATGACCTGTCTCCAAATTCTTAGCTATGTGAAACTGTCTCCGGTGAAAGGGCATGGTCTCTCTGAGAAGTTCTGTCCTTGCTGAATTCAGTGGAAGTCTTGCCATTAAATTCACCAGGGCCAGGATCTTCACTTCCAAATGGGATTAGCCTGCAGGAAAATTAGCATTCAAAATCCAGAATAATCCCAAGGCTTCATTTGCTAGGCTTTACGTGCATACTGTGCCAAAAATAACCAAAGAGCAAGCACAAACAGCATACTCAGGTTCCCAGCATCTAAATGTCCTGAAGCTGGTTAGCTGAGCTCCCCGAAACAAATGAGATTTTACATCACCATAAGAGGTTTTGATCTGAAAGCTGCCTGAGAGCACTTCTGTGCCTCGGGGGAACTAAAACCACTGCAGGATGCTAGAGGGCTGTGAAGAACAGCCCTAGCAGTGCTAACCATCTTCTTTCCCTTGGCTGCACCCACTTGCCAAGATTGACTCGTGTCACAGGGTGAGTGCCTCTGTTACTCCAAATTCCACTCTCAGTAGTGAAACAGCCTTGATTAAACACGTCTTCCAAAGCTGGGATACACTACTAATATATATAATCAGAAACACATCAGCTTGGAGGTGATCCAAGGGTAGTAAAATTTTTTCCCCAGAAGTCACAATTCATAGTTTCAGGGAAACAAACTGTTCTACCATGACGCAGCATGCAGTAAGACTGGACTTGCCTACTATTCCTGAGGTGCATTTTGGGGAAGAAAAAATACATGCATTAGGCCAAAATGTAATAGACCTAATTATCTGATGACTCTCACCCACAAGCAGGGCCAGAATGAGGATTTGGGGGAACTACAGGCCTGTCAGTCCGATCTTGGTGCCAAGAAAGGTTATGGAGCAGATCATCTTGAGTGCAATCCCGTGGCATGGTCAGGACAACCACGCAATCCAGCCCTGTCAGCATGGGTTGATGAAAGGCAGGTCCTGCTTGATTCACCTGATTTCCTTCTATGACAAGGTGATTCACCTAGTGGCTGAGAGAAAGGCTGTGGATGTTGTTTACCTGGACTTCAGTAAAGACTTTGATACCACTTCCCACGCTGTTCTCCTGGAGAAACTGGCTGCTGATGGCTTGGATGGGTCTACTGTTTGCTGGGTAAAATCCCGTGGCATGGTCAGGACAACCACGCAATCCAGCCCTGTCAGCATGGGTTGATGAAAGGCAGGTCCTGCTTGATTCACCTGATTTCCTTCTATGACAAGGCGATTCACCTAGTGGCTGAGAGAAAGGCTGTGGATGTTGTTTACCTGGACTTCAGTAAAGACTTTGATACCACTTCCCACGCTGTTCTCCTGGAGAAACTGGCTGCTGATGGCTTGGATGGGTCTACTGTTTGCTGGGTAAAAAACTGTCTGGATGTCCAGGCCCAAAGAGTGAACGTGAAGGGAGTTAAATCCAGTTGGTGGCCAGTCACAAATGGTGTTCCCCAGGGCTCAGTATTGGGGCCTGTTCACTTTAACATCTTTATCAATATCTGGATGAGGAGATCGAGCGCGCCCTCAGTAAATTTGCAGATGGCACCCAAATTAAGCGGGAATGTTGATCTGCTGGAGGACAGGGAGGCTCTATACAGGGATCTAAACAGTGGATCAGTGGGTCGAGGCCAATCGTATGAGGTTCCACAAGGCCAAGTGCTGGTCCTGCACTTGGGTCACAACAGCCCCCTGCAGCGTTACAGGCTTGGGGAAGAGTGACTGGAAACAGCTCAGTGGAAAAGGACCTGGGGGTGTTGGTCACCAGCAGCTGAACAGGAGCCAGCAGTGTGCCCAGGTGGCCAAGAAGGCCAATGGCGTCCTGGCTTGTATCAGCACTAGTGTGGCCAGCAGGAGCAGGGAAGTGATTGTCCCCCTGTACTCGGCACTGGTGAGGCCACACCTTGAGCACCGTGTCCAGTTTTGGGCCCCCCACTACAAGAAGGACATTGAGGTGCTGGAGCGTGTCCAGAGAAGGAAAATGAAGCTGGTGAAGGATTTAGAGAGCACCAGTCTTACGAGAGTGGCTGAGGGAACTGGGGTTGTTTCGCCTTTCAAAAAGGATGCTCAGGAGAGACCTCATCACGCTCTACAACTCCCTGACAGAAGGTTGTAGTGAGGTGCAGGTTGGTCTGTTCTCCCAAGTAACAAGCAATAGCATGAGAGGAAATGGCCTCAAGTTGCACCAGGGGAAGTTGAGACTGGATGTTAAGAAAAATTTCTTCACCAAAAGTGTTGTCAAGTACTGGAACAGGAGGTATTTAAAAGACATGTAGATGTGGTGCTGAGGGACATGGTTTAGTGGTGACTTGACGTGCTGGGTTTACAGCGGGACTTGATGATCTTAAAGGTCTTTTCCAACATAAATGATTCTATGATTCTATCTCCTGTCTCCAACTTGCACACATTTTGATTTTTACTTCATTTTAGTTCCTTCCTACACTGTGAAATGTGGATTAGGCTATTAGGACAACTTATACAATCTTAATTGGAAAAGCACACTGTAAATACTTGCCATGTTATAGAACATGAAATGTTTAATTTAGATACAAGTTTGTTTAAATGACTTTCTAACCTGTGAGTGCTTGTTTCCTGCCTTCTACGTGATCCTAAAATATTTCACACAGTTTGTAATCCCAAGGTTTCTCTCATGAAAAGCCTATGCTATATTCCTAAATAAAAATGCTTTTCCAGTGGACAAGAAGACAATAGCTGTCAATATCAAGTGAGAACCTGCCCAGAGTCTAATAGCTCCTGTTTTTCCTTTCTTCTCCTAATAATAAATTCGAAGTTCTTTGGTACATTTGCAATTAGAGTAACTGGATATTTTTCATCCAACAGGTCATTTCCCAGTATATAAATGGAACAAAACAAAAGGCATCCACCCAGGTGTTTCTCCAAGATTTTGGATCACTTGTCATAATTTATTCTTCTGCTGCTCCTATTCAGACACAATGGAGTGGGAGTCACAAAAATGTGCAGATAAACAGGCAAGAAGAGGGGGCCTTCTTTCTGAATACTGCTCACTTCTTTAACATCCAGCCTCCCAAAGGAAGATGGAAGAACTCAATTAAGGGACCAAAGACAATAAGCATGTGAGTAAAAGGAGAGTACTTCAAAATAAATCTCTGAAACTATATCTAGATGAGATTAGCATTGCAATTCTAGAAGTGCTATCAAGCAACCAATCATGCCTCTCACATTTTGTCCTTTAAATGATCTATGGACAATAAATACCCTGATTTTGTAATATGCTTTGAATTATATATTTTTTAAAATTTGTCACACATGGAAATAATGCCATTATTGATGAATGCATTACATTTAGCTGAGCTGCTGGAATAAAGTCTACCAGGAACTGCTGGAAGTCCAAAGGCTGGACATTCATTAAATTTAAAGCATGAGAAAAATACATGTAGTTCTTCAGCAGTTACATCACATGAAGCTTACCAAGCACAATTTCTCTCATGAAATTTGACATTCACTTGCTTGTATTACCCTGGATCAAAATAAATACACAAGAATACACAAGAAGAACTAACAAATAGTTCTTATACTATGAGTTATGTTAACCACCACTGCAGATAACAAAGGCGTATATTCTTGAGGCCTCAGAAATGCCTAATTTGGTCCAGATATTTGAGCCAGAGACCAGAGAACTGGAAGTAGTGTGGAGACTACCTAATACATGTTTCTAAGATGGGAGTGCAGCAGACTTGGAGGATTTCTGCAAGATAACTGGTCAGTGAAGGTTAGTGTCCGAAAGTTAATTGGAATGTAATTAGAACTCAGAGTTCCCGATGTTAATTCCTCTCTTTAGGGCTTATGCATATTCTTTCATCAGGTTTGAACAATGAGAACATATGTGATGGAATTAACCACTTTAAGAGATTTTTTTTCCCAGGTGAGCAGCTGCTCTTCTGGAATCTATTCTTTTTCTTTCTCTGTAAGATTCACCTGCAATAGGAATGAACCTCACTGACTCCCTGGCAATTTTAAAGGAAGCTGTAGACTTTGAGAAGACATTGATGCAGACCATAATATCACTGCTGGTGGTACATGCATGTTGAGGTCTCTCTTAAAAATTAGACCTGGGCAGTCAGACAGAAGGAAAAGTTTGGCAAAAAAATGTGGCACAATTACTTAATTTCTTGGGGTTTGAGTTCCCTTCTGCGTTTTATCCTCTAGAACACCTCCTCTGACCACATGCACAAGTACACCTATTTATTTTATCATATCTTTTCTGTAGGTTTACTTCTTAACTATGCTCACAAGATACATATTGTGAGAAGGATGAATGTCAGAAAGGTGTCACAGCAATGGGCACTGGTATAGAAAAATTGTAAGACTGAACTGGGGCAGAGCAGTGAGAAGAAGAGAGTTGTTTAAAAGATAAGCAAACATAATTATAGAGACATTCTGATACTCCTTCTCCTAAATTGTACCTATTTACCAAACCTTTGGTCAGTCTTCATCTCTCTATATTCCATATGAAAAGAACCTGTTTTGTCTTTAGCTTAAAACGTCCACGATATTCTGAACACCCACAGACTCAATATAAATAAATAGAAAGGCAATGGGAAGGAGAGCCACTCTGTGTATTGCAAATAAGGACAAAGCCATGCAGAGAATCCGGTCTCATATTTTGATCACTTGAAACTACTGCCCATATTCTCATTTTACTGAACATATTTCCTGACATACACGTTGCTCTGATGCTAAAAAAAGCAACAGTTTGGATGTTCTGATTCATTCTTTAAGTAACTTCAACAGTAATTCTGCTTGTCTAATGTTTTCATCCAGTACAACCGATGCATTTATATTAAAGCACATTATCTTTGTAACATACTCTGTGAAGCCAGCAAGCTGTAGTGAACCAGTGAATGTGGCTACCTGCACAGCAATGTGCTGATAATAGTAGTGGTATAGAAGCAATGAGACTGTTAATAGAGCGATTTCTCATAAAAGATCAAGACTGTTCTTAATTAAACATCTAAAATCATTCTTTGCTCATTTTTTAGAACTCTAGATAAACCAATTCATGATTGCCTTTTAAAGGAACAATACAGTTCTTGTGGCTCCTCTCCTACAAACAGTATTTTTCTTCTGCAATGTATTGTATCTCTTTTTGTGACAAAAATCATTCTTTCAGGTTGCTGAAGAAGTCTCTTAAGAACTCCTTAAGCTACCATCATACGAACAGAGAGTCAACCTGTATTCGCTAGAGCACCCAAAAACGCTTTAATAAGCTTTTAAAGAGTCTCTTAAGAGACCTTAATGATTTGCTTTAATAGCAATACAGAGAAAAAAAAGTACCTGGCTCTTTTTTTTTTTTCCTCGTCTTGCTATTTCTTCAAGTGCTCTTTTGGCTGAGTGCACCTCATTAGTGACAGCTTCCAGCATATGCTGTCTCAGTCTTTCTCTATTTCATAGTCAGTGGAGACTTGTTCTGTTTTCAAACTGACCACCTTTCCAGATACTTCTTTTTCTCTAGTCTTCAAAAATCCTTCCAAAATATTTAGGTTTCTGCTGTAATTTTTCTTCTGAAAAATATATTTCATAGAGACAGGAAATAAATCAGAAACTGCATTCAAACATTCAAATTGTGATCAAGGAGCTAAATACCCCAAACTAACGAATGGCTTTGTCAGACACATCTTTGGTGTAATTAATCCAATAAGCAGTTTAAAGTGGAAAGAATAAGACAGGACAAATCTTCAAATGATTACCTAAATTTTGAGATATATGCAGGTGCTAGAAGCAACAGAGGCACCTACTGATTTGCCTGAAGCATCTATGGTCAAACGGAGACATCTTGTTCCAGCTGATACAGATTTGGGTTAAAATGTTAAAAGCTGATCGTTTTTGTTCACTGCTGTAACTTGGCTAACATTGTGCTCAGTCATCTGACTTGAAAAGAGCTGCCTAAAATTGTCTGCCTTGGTGCTGCTGTGTTAGCAGTCTGCAGCAGTGTCCTCTGCCTGCTCAGTAAAATAGGATTGCTGTACTTAATGTTCCTACTGTAAATTGAGCCTCTAGCTGTTGATTTGGCATCTTCCTTTCATTGAGCTGTTCCTGAAGTTTCTCAGCACCATGGTGAGTTTTGAGATTCTGACAAATGTGTTGCCCTTCATCTTTCTCAGGCTGCTTAAATCTCCTCTTGTATTTGTTTATTTGCTGCTCTGCATGTTTATTTCCACCCCTTTAGAAACCTCAACCGTATTATGAGAATTAATTTTATTCAGTATGTACTATGAAAATCTAGAATTTTCCCTGTTAACATTTGACATCTCTTTCCTAAAACAAAGACAACCTGATGAGCAGGTTTGAATGAAAGGGCAAGATGACACAGTTGCTTCTCAACATTCATATCTTATTATTCCCAAGTGCTTTCATGCATTTATGAATTTACTATTTTAGTAACAGTTAATGGCTTATATGATGTTTGAGAAGTAAACTAGAATTGTTTCTAAGCACTGAATACGTCCTAGTAATGCAGCAATCTGAGGTAGAAAAGCTGTCTGCTTCTCTTATAAAACAGCAGGAAGATCCAACTTCATTTCATGATGAGGCTCACCAGGAAAATACCACCAAAGACCTGCGTGAGATTCATGTGTGATGTGCTCTCTCTCTACTCTCAGATAAGATTACCAAAGACAGAGTCTTTCTTCAACTCTACTGATCAGATTTTCCATCTGAAGATGACTTCAAGAAAACTTGTCTTAATCTATGGGACAGGTTTGCCTTTTAAGTTGTACTGTGTGACGCAATATTGTAGCTGAAGTACTTGCAGATTAAAGTTACAGATTTCTTTGTCCTGTAGGAATGGTTTGTAATTGAAAGGGGAATATATGTTTGTATTTTTAATTTTAACTGATGAGTATTCATTAGATTCATAATCCAGTCCTCCATTTATTACCTTCCTGCTCGTCAAGTACCTATGTGGTTTCCCATGGAATCACAGCAACTGACACAAGGCTACCGCAACCTGGTAATATTGATTTGCCACTCGAAGACGGGAGGAATCAATCAGACTGGGTTTTGCATGTGAAATTGAAAATTTACACTGACTTTCCCTGTAGGTTAGATATGCAATTTGAACTGGCAGAAACAGTCTGGTCTTGCTCCTTGAGCTGCTCCACTTGAGCTCCTCTACTTTTCCCCAGAATGCAGTAAGAATCCAGAGTTCTCTTAAACTAAACACCCTTCAGCATCCTCTTTTCTCCTGTGCTGAAAATCTGACAGTAAACAACATTAAATAAATTCCACCATTGTTCTAGCCAAGACTACCATGAAATCAGCTATCAGTCTCTATCTTTTAGAAAACTGCTTAGCATTTTCCCTCCTTTGTGAATCTCCTTGTCTTTAAGGGGATATTATCTCAGATTTTATGCAAAGACGCTGATTGTAATGTATCTATAAGAAATATCATCAAAGATTTAACCCCAAAGCATCATGCTAGAAATGGAAATACCTCGATTCTATCTGATTATTCAGTTAAATCGAGTTAAGAGATGTACCTAGGCATAGGGAATGTAATCGCATGTTCCTTTATAATATGCACAGCAGCAAAGGGACCAGAGAAGATGGATGCAGGCAGAAGGACCCCGAAATCAACATAAGTACCATGTGTACTTACTCCTTAGCTTCTTACGGACCCACATGTAACACCCTACAAAAAATATATGTGTGTAATTGCATGAAGCATCAGAGAAAGTAACAGGCAAGAGAAATTAGAAGTCATGAACAATAATGAAAAAAAAGCACTAAGGGGGAAAAAGTAGTGAAAGGGAAGTGAAACAGAGCTCCCAGTTCATTCGCTCACTGGGGCTCTTCTTTTGCTTTGTCAAAACCTGCCACTTCTCCCTGGAAGTGTTGAGTGTTTTAAAACCCCTATGAAATCCGAGAGTTGCCAGTGCCTTCAGAGCTGGTCCCCTCCTGCTTCATACCCAGTGCCGCAGCCTCATCAAGGCAGTGTAAATTAGTCAGCAGGATGTCAGAGCTGCTCCTGCCAGAATTAGACAGAGGCTTTAATGAGGTCCACTGTTCTTTCTTCCGAATCTTGTTCTCTCTGTATACAAACTTTGCTCATCAAGCTTTTTTTCTTAAAATTTTCAAATTTTTTAAGTACATCTCTGGCTTTACAAGTTGTCCTTAGAGCCTTGTGGTAGGAATCTCACTGCTATTCTAGACAACAGGTTAGTGGTGGAATTTTTGTAGAATAACTGAATAATTTAGGTCAACTAGTCCAACTCCACTGCTCAAAGCAGGCTCCTCTGAGTTATAGTAGGTTGCTCAGGGCAGTCAAATTCTAAGTAACTTCAAGACCGAGGTTCCAGAACCCTCTGGGCTCCTTGTAACAGTGCTGGTTCAGTTTCATGGTGAAGAATTATTCTCCTTATATCTGACTGGCATTTTCTTCGCTGCAATTTGTTTCTGTTGTTTTGTGTCCTTTCATTGTTCACAGAATGGAGAGTCCAGCTGGGTTTTCTAGCCGGTGTTTATAGCTGTGTTTGAATTAGATTAATTCTCTTCTTCAGGCTGAAAAAAACCTGCTCAGTCACTTCTTGTGTGTCATTTGCCCCAACCCTCTAGTCAATTTGGTGGCTATTTGCTGGACTCAATGCTGAGTTTCTGGAGGGATGCTACAATTCATCAGCTCTCTCTGGTACGGGACACAACGGTTCCTTCATGGCAGGAAGGAGAAGAGGTGAAGAGCCTGAAAGAGCCTTTACAGACTATTTTCCTTGTAAGCACATCCATGCAGGAAAAGTGGAGGGCAGCAAGAGCTATCATGGAAGCTTTTTGCCACCACTGATAATGTTACAACAGGGTAGTGCAGAGGATGCTCTGCAGGAGGTCACACCCATGTGTGCCTGCATTCGGTTTTTGTTTACAAAACCAGACAATTCAATGAACAAGGGATCGCAGTGCTTGCCAGTTAACTAATTATTCCCCACTTGAGACCATATTTCATCAGGCAATTCAGTAGCCATTTGCTTCCAGACTCTCAATTAACAGCAAAGTGAGAATGGTGCCCTGCAAAAACACCAGATAGAAGAGCTGTGCTCTGCCTTTATTAATCTGCATTTGCTGTGTGGGGAGGTGAATACCCAGGATGCTCCTATATCGCTCCAGAAGTCAAGTTGTTCAAGAACAGTGGTGTGCAGTAGCCAGGGAAATCAACTACCCGTTTTGTTACTTGTTTTACCTCTTGTCAAAACAGTCATCGCTAGATAAAAGAGTAAGCTTGTACTATAGAGATATTCTAGATATCTTTACTAAGCGCAAGTTCCAGGAGCATCTAACTGTGACAACTTTGTGTTTCACACACCCTTAATTTCTCTACCAAGAAGTTCTTACCTCTGTGATGCCATGACTAGTTGGCTTTCAGTAGGTCTATATGAACCTGTCATCTCCAACACAGACAAACACTGAGGAAAATAAATCCATTCATAATGTTTCAGCCTACGTGTCCAATATTAAACAGTACTGCCAGTATCTTCCTGGTTACCAGCAACAATTGTCAATTCTGTAGACTGTGTAATTGTTTTTAATGAAGGATAGCAGATGCTATGCTAATTCGTGTAAACTGCATTTTATTTTAAAATTTTACAGAAAACTGGCCGTAAGCATGTTTTTAATTAGAAATTTTTGAGAACAAAAGTAAATGAAATAGATTAAAAGGCAAAAATATTGCTAAATGTCTTATTAGCTCTAGTACAGTTTCATCAAAATTATATTACATAATTACTCATCTGCTTCTTTTATAAAACAATGAGGAAGAGAAGGGGGAAAACTCCAAAAATCATTGAGAAAAATGTTAAGTATGTTACTTTAAGTACTTTCAGGAACAATATAATTAATGAAGGCATGCATCTTTTCACAATCTGATAGAACTAAAATAAAATCAGTGACCTTTCACCAGCTGTGAACTTCATTATTCCAGTCACAAATAAAATAGTTTGTCAAAAGACATTTGTAATTCGAACCAAAGTAATTCCATTATATTCTTATGCCCATCCTTTGCCTTATCTAAGGAATATGCTATTTGAGAGCAAACAGTATCTGTACTGACCCTGTGATCACATTCCACCAACCGTTTGTAGTCCAAAAAACTACAAGGAAAAGGAATAAGGTACTTTTTTGAGGACACAACAGGAAAGCAGCAGAAGGGGAAAGACTGATAGTGAGAAGGGAGAGAAAGGAAATTTCCTGACTTCAAGGAAGAAGCAAGAAGACAGAATGGTTTCCTGTGAAAGAGCAAAATGAGGAAATTCAAGAGATCATGTGTGAAACCACGAAGATACATGTATTATTACCTGAGTTTGTAGTGTGTCTTGCTACAACCCTGGCCATAGTGATCATCATTGTTTCCGAGGAAGCTGATCCACTGCAGGTGTGGGATATACACCTGGGAAAAGGAGTAAGCATCCTGCCAGCCAGAAAACCTGCAGTGCCCTGGGAAGCAGGCTAGAGTAAGGGCGAAGGAAATTTTCAGCTCTCCACTTCCTGACCCCTCAGGAATGAGTGCCTCTGAGACTGGCCTTTGCCATCAAGACAAAGCAGCTTGCTTGTCCAGCAAATTTAGTGGAGAGTTACGAGGCTTGCAAGGACTTGCCATACAAATGGCGTGCACGGCAGGATGGCCTGCCCAAAAGTGTTGTAGCTGTGGGGGACAGCAGGCTTGTGTGACATGGTCCTATCAAAACACAGTGTGAATATCAGAGGCAAGAAACAGAAAGGACACAGTTGGCTTGAACTACTTGGCTCTGTGAACCCATATCCAGGTTTGGGCTCAGTTACGGAAGAGAGTGGAAAGTGATTCCAGAATTCTCTAGTTTGAGCTCCTTCCAGTGCAGATAAAAAAAATTCAGAAAAACACTCTCACTTCTTGTCTGCTGGAAGTACATACCGATGAAAAGGGAACATCTTTAATACAAGACCGCTTCCCATAATAGAGCTAACTCACACAAAAAATACTATAGAGGCTACAAATGTCTGGAAATTTTGTATTAACATTTTGCTATAAATTGCATTGGTTTGGGGGTTTGCATTGGTTTGTATTGGTTTTCTAAAATAGAGATGGGGAAATATATGTCCAAAGAACACTGATTTATTGTAATAATTTTAGCAAGAGTTTTCAGGGAAAACTCATCCTTCTTACCTGTTCTTCATAATCTGTGAAGTTTCACTATAGATGAATTAAGCCCATTGCCATTTTCGGTTATTCCAAAAGCTAACAGGGCAGACATTTGGAGACAAAGCATTTTTCAACACCATCATATATCATGCAGGATATATTGCTTTCAGATTTATCAGAAAGGCTGAAAAGCAGCAGGGATGTCTGCCACAACCATACAAAGTCATTATGTTCAATCCAAATCTCATATGTGGAGAAAAAGCAAATAACAGCACTGTTGTAGCAGGGATAAGGGAAGCCTGAAAAGGTAGAAAGCTTCACTGAAGTAAACCTCATGTATTCTACTCAAACCCTCCCTTCAGTTCTTCTCAAATGCGCCGGGATAAAAAGCAGTCTGTACCTGCCCAAACGCTTGCATATTTTCATGATGCTGAAGCGAAGGAGAAAACAGAAACAAAGACGTTTTTAGAAAAATGCATGCAGACCTGTATGTCATAATTTGCCATCTGATGTAACAGCAACATTTCAAATCCTTCTACTGGAAGTGATTGATACTGCAGAACTGCAGAAAAGTGATGTACCCAGTGTTAAAATGGAAGATACAAAGATCTACATTTGAGGACTTACTACAAATCCTAAAGGAAACAGCAATTTAAGTTAGAGAGCTCCATCTTGCACATTTCTGGAATCTTCATTGCCACAGATCTCTTATATCACTTTTTTGGCTGGTTTTGTCTCAATCGGTCACACAGCTATTGCTCAGGAATGTGCTCAAACGAGGTGGGCTCTGGGTAGTTTTAGTCTTGTCCTTGGAGGCAAACAGAGTTTTAACTTAGTGCTTTTTTTTCCTCTTTATGTGGAAGTTTGTGGAATTAGACCTTGGCAATATTCTACTGTCTCTAGGAAAATATTATTGTTCTTTTCAGTATTTTACATGGTCAGTGCAGCCTCATCTCTGACAACAGCACCAAATTACATTAAGGCATTGCTTCTCAGGCTATGAAGATGGTCACAACACCAGCCTCACTCAGAAAAACAGCAATCCTTTTCTCCTGGCTATTGAACAGTGTACGTTACTGATGTTTTCTAAAAGAAAGACTGTGACTCTGTTGCATTTTTTGCTATATCTTTTTATGATTCCTAAATACACCAGAATTCCCATAGTGCAATTTTCATAGGAAGGTACTCCCTTTCCTTGCAAGTTGTACCTCTCCAAAAAGGATAAAAATAATTTTTATATATGTAAGTATTATTACTAAAAATAAATATATATTTCTTTTATATTTCACTACCTTTTGGGGCTTTTATTTTATAGGACAAAACCATAATGGTTTGTTCATGCCTGAGGCAAGGACAGCACATGTACTTTGTGTTCTTTACTGCAGGATTAATTTCAAGACCTTCCTGCATCATCTAGTACCCTTAAAACTTTTTTAACTGGGAATTATCTGGGTACTAAAGCCCAGCAACAAGTGAAAGTGACCTACTGCTGAACTTGAGAACAGCAAGTACTATGCCCTAGATAAGTACTTCCTTGAGCATCAACAGGTAGCAGTTCAAGGTACCATAAATTAATACTGTTTTTCTCACAAGGTAAAAAGGGCATCGTCTGTTCCTTTTTTGCTAAATAACATAGCTCTTCACATTGACGGGAGCCAACTGATAGTTATCAGGAGAGGTAAATAAGAATTTCCTACCTTTTCTTGCTGTCACTTGTTGTTCAGTGAAGCCAGCTGCTGCTGTATGTTCCCTTTACTGTATTTCTCAAAGTCACTTTATCTTCCCTACTAATTTTAAATTTAATTTCCTGAGCAGTCAATGCCTTTTCAAGAGTGCAGTGCTGGCCTTCCCCAGGCAATGTTCTTCCAAGGTATTGCGAAACATGTAGTTTAAAAAGGCAAATGCCCAAAGAAAGTGCTACGTTTTGCTGTCCTACTTATGGCTCAAGACAGGGAATGAAAGTAATATTGAACAGTATATAATGCAACATGGGAACACCAAAGTCATTCAACAGCAAACACCTTTCATTATTCACACAAACCTTTTATCTACTTGTGGATATACCAAGAGAATGGCAAATCACAAAGGAGTTATTTCGCACCTCTGAGATGTCATTGATTACTCTGACCTGGAGCATCTCACATGTTTCTTCTAGGCACATTCCACCAGCTGGAAATTGCTGCACAGAAACATGTTGGTTAGTGAGGAATCCAAGTATATCAAAGTACTTCAAAATACTTCAATCCAAGAACTTCAAAGAGAGCGCCATCTCTCCCTAGAACCTTTTCTTCCAGCACAAAAATGTGTACCATGAATGCTCTGCCAGCACTGTCCTATCACTATTGGTTTTAGCGAGAATTCACCTCAGGCAGGAATGGAGAGAGACAAATTACTCCAAATTTATAGAGGAGATACTACTGGTTTCTCTTAGACGAGCTGTTGATGTGCATCACATCCACTGAGGTCTTGGTCCCAGACACAGCATGTCTGCTAATACACTGCATGTACAAAAAGACTCAGTGTGCTACTTCACAGCTAGATTCACTTGTGCCCTTTCAGAAAGTACTGGTCTCAGGTGGGAGTTGGTGCTAATAGTTGAGAGATTATTACGAGCATCTTTTTACATTTCCGTTCAGCTATTACTGGCTATGGATATGTTTACTGAACATCAGGACAAACCTGGAACATGAATGTCACTCACAGCTGGGTATCACAACTTACCTTTCTAATGGTTAAGCCGCTAGACTTCATAACCACACAGCAGGGAGTGCGTAGTCGGTCTTTGCCACCCTGAAGGACTATTACCTCAGCCAAAAATCAATTGCATCCAATCACAAAGAGATACACTCCACATGCACCACAGTTTCTGAGCTGAGCTCAAAAGCTGCCGCGCCATCTCCTGTTGAATGAGTACTGGTGGATCTGACCAGAGGCAACAACAAAAGCCAGTGCCCCCACTGGGGAGAGTTTTACAACAGACAAAAGATTATTTCCTTTGGCAGCATGGAGGAGCATAGCCATGAAAACTGTACCATGGCAGGTCACTGTGATGATTCCCTTCATAATCTCTGCAAATAAAAAGGACATTGAATACCCTCACCTTTATTAGCAGAAATCCCAGCAGATGCTCTCACCATTAACACTGAACAAGAGGACAACCTGTCTCTGACCTCTCAGATTCTTCTCTAGGCTGTTCCTGCTCTTCTTTCTCTCCTTCTATAGAGACATCCAGAATAAAATGGGAATGAGCACTCTTCAGTACAAAATTGGCTGAGATTGTATCTAGGGATAAGCAATTATCAAGAAAGTTAAGACTGCACATATCTCGTGGATATTTCTTGGCTTCTGTGGCTAAAGAAAGCTGATTTAAGCTAGGAAAACTTTTCAAGGAATAGTTACTTGTGTTTACAGCAAGCTGCAGCACTACGTATGTGTGAAGGCTAGAGTATCTCTCCAGCTAGATTTTCACAGACCTTGGATGCTCTTATATATTGGACACTGGACTATATATGGCAGTCTGTAATAGTTTGGGGGTTTTTTTAACATGTGAAAATACAGGGTAAGACATAGTTTCAGCGTAGTGTCCAGATTTTAACATTGCTGTTCAAATCGCAGCTCCTTAGAGGAAGCAGTAAATTACATCATTCACATACTGTTCTCACAGTCAGTACTACTACTGAGAGGCAATCCACTGATATTTTGGTACCATCACACTTCTTAAAGGCACATGACAGCAAACTACCAAAAATTATGAAGAATCCATACTCCGATGGTGTTTGAAACAGTATTCTTATGTACACTTGTACTGCCTTCCACAGGAAGAGTCCCAGACTCCTACTGAAAGAGAATTTTCCAACCCACCACATTTGCACTGAAACCTGCCTAGTGGCACTGTGACACTTTTTATCATGGAAGAATAAAAATGTCACTGAACATCACTAGTACTCGTGGCATTCAAGCCAGCAATTAGACGAAAAGCCTGGACGATCCACATCTTGTAGCTCCAGGGGTAACCACACTCCAAATCCCACCACTCTGCACAGCCCTTGGCTACTCCATGCAGTCCCACAACACATACGCTGTGACTGAGTGATGCCTGAACTCCCTCCTAACTCCTGGCAGATACATCACAGGTGCCCTGGATCCAGACAGGCTATCGTGGTTCCCTTTCATTTAGAGCATCACGTGCCACCACTGCTACAGTCAAATTGTTAACAACCATAACAGCCGCAAAACTGACACTTTCGAAAAGGATTTGGAATTCTCCTTCAGACACTTTTTCAATCCTCAGACTCTTCATTCTCCCTACTGAGTATATAAATACTGATCTTTAACTATGACTCTACAGTGGTTACATAGGCAGCAATTTCCTTCAGTGACTTGACATGAGCTTTCAAGGATGAGCTTCCAAGGACTGAATGTGAGATGATTGCCAAGAATGATCTTTTTTCATAGATTCCTAATTCTGAGTTTATTCTTTGTAAAGGTGACTCTTCAGTCAGCTGGCTTTGCAGAAACCACACCACAGAAACAAAATGAAAAGAAGTACCTGTATTTGCAGGGGACAGAATCACAGAATGGTTGAGGCAGGAAGGGACCTCTGGAAATCATCCAAACCAGCCCCCCTGCTCAAAGTAAGATCAGGTACAGCAG
This sequence comes from Buceros rhinoceros silvestris, assembly GCF_000710305.1. Classification (NCBI taxonomy): domain Eukaryota; kingdom Metazoa; phylum Chordata; class Aves; order Bucerotiformes; family Bucerotidae; genus Buceros; species Buceros rhinoceros. The sequence continues at coordinate 74,469 of NW_010430735.1, forward strand.
GTTGCTCAGAGCAGTGGCCAGTTGGGTTTTGAGTATCACCAGGAATGGTGATTCTACAACCACTCTGATCCATCTTTTCCAGTGTTTGACCACCCTCACAGTTAAACAGATTATTACATTTAAGTAGAATTTCCTATATTTCAGTTTGTGTCCATTGCTTCTTGTCTTTTCACTGAGCACAGCTGAGTCTGGCGCTGCCTTTACACCCTCCCATCAGGTATGTATATACACTGGTAGGATCCCTCCGAGCCTCTTCTTGACAATGCTAAACCATCCCAGCTCTTCCTGCCTTTCCTCATATGGCAGATGCTCCAGTACCTTCGGTGAACTCAATCCAGTATGTCCATGTCTCTCCTGTGCTAGAGTGTCCAGCACTGGCCCAGCATCCCAGATGTTGCCTCATCCGTGCTGAGAAGAGCACAAGATCACGTTCCTTGACCTGCTGACAGTAGTTCTCCTAAGGCAGCCCAGAGTGCTGCTGATTTTCTTTGCTGCAGGAGCACATTTCTGGCTCATGGGCAGCTTGCTGTCCACCATGACCCCATGGGCTTTTCCTGCCAGTAGGCCCCCAGATTGTACTACTGCAATCACTAGGAGTGGGATTTTGTGTTGTCCCTTGTTGAATTTCGTAAGGTTGCTCTTTGCCAATTCTCCAGTCTGTTGAGGTCCCTCTAAATGGTGGCCCAGTTTTTGACATCTGCGTATTTGCTGGGGGTGCACTCTATCCCATCATCCAGGTCAGTAATGAAGATGCTGCACAGTACTGGGCCCAGTACTGACTCTTGGAACACACCAGCTGGTCCAGCTGGACCAGTCTTTGTTCACAATTTCTGAGACAATGTATGACTGTTGTTCAGGCTACTTATCTAACCTGTATTTCATCAGTTTATCTGTGAGGATGTTATGGGAGACAGTGTCAAAAGCTTTGTCTAAAGTCCAAATAAACACTCTTCAGCCCTTATTCACCAAGCGTGTCATTTCACCATAGAAGGCTATCAGGTTGAACAGCCCTTTGCTGTGGATATATCTGCATAAATCCTTCTTGTTGCCTTTCACTTCCCCAACCAAATTAATTTCCAAGTAGGCTTTGGCTTTCCTAATCTCATTTCTGTACACTTACAGAGTCACTATATTCCTCCCAGGTCGCCTGTCCCTGTTTCCATAGCTCTTTATGCATGTTTGAGTTTACTCAGGAGATTCTTCTTCATCCCTGTTGGCCTTGTGCCACCTTTGCTTGATTCCGTGCACGTGGATGGACCATTTTTGGCAGTCTTTGAAAATCAGCCAGCTGTCCTGGGCCATTCTTCTTTCCAAGATCATACACTATGGGAGTCTTCCAAGCAAACTCTCTGAAAAGGCCAAAATCTGCTCTTCTGAAGCCCAGGGCTCTGATCCTGCTATTTGCCTTGTTTCCTTCTCACAGAATGCTGAGCTCCACCATCTTATGGTCAACTTCACGCAACACTTGTAACCTGAAAAGGTAGCTCAGAAATGATAAACTTTTTCTGCTGGATATTGTTATGTTTGTGTGGCGCTAACTGAAAGAAAAGCAGCATAATTACACCCCGGTTACATGTGAGAGCTACAAAACTCAATAACTTTTAAAATAACGTCTATAGTGGCCAAAGTAAAGTGGTCTGAAAGAACTGGTAAACAAAACTGAGATGTTCATGCCCCTCCAACACTACAGCACTATTAACGTGCCGTACTCCCCAAATCCTCAACTGTAGGTAGCAACTCTTTTAGAGCACACTGCAAATAGAAGGTTTAGTTCTCTACGTAATCATTGCCCACGTTCCGGCTCCAGCTAAAGAATTTGTGTTTGAAATACAGCTGTTTTAGCTTGCTCACAGCCATCTCCTCCTTTTAGAGTGAGGAGTCCACAGGACACACATCAGTCAAAACAGCAAAGCAGGACCCTCTGAGAAAACTTATCATTGTGTTGATCTCCCAGGTGGAAAGGGAGCACAGAG
>NW_010430735.1:76535-82951 GCF_000710305.1 Buceros rhinoceros silvestris
CCTCCATCGTGCGGTACTGTGTCCTTCTTGCTCCTCTCTCCCCGACCTCTGGCCCTCACCAGGCTCTCCTCTGATGAAAGTGAGGACTTTGTCCCTAGGTTTGTGTCATGCAAAGCTGTGCTCTGCTTAACTAGAATCGCCAAGTGCCAGTAAGCAGAATAAAGTACTTAATTCTTATAGGGGCAGTATCGTTTCTTGGCGGGGCTGTTAGTGTTTGTTGTGGGATCTGCCTGGCAGATAACATAAGGAATTGGCTGTGAACCATTTCCTCTGTCCTTATTTTGCAAAAAATCTCCCTGCATTAAAATGTTATGTTCTTCGGTGTCATGCTGACAGCTCTCCTGCAATCACACACACATACATGTCCTAATTGCTTGTAAATATGAAAAATACTGAAATAGGAAAATTGAGGTAGCTCTTTGGTGGCCATTAGGGTCTTCACATATAACATTGTTATAATCTACTTATTCAAATTTCTTATTAAGTGGCCTAATACACAACAACATCCTTGAGAACTAGCAAGAGAGAAATAAGAGCGATATTTACTTGACATACTAGAAGTACATTTGCTTTGTGATCAACAAAAGGTCAGGAACATTTTGTTATTGCAAGAAATTGCATCAGTTACAAGCTGTCCAACATCTCCCTGCAAAAAGCAACATGCACGTGAGTTTCCTGCAACCTCCAGGCTTTGTTCCTTGTTTTCTTGTGGGTTTTTCCTTGGGGGAAAAATGTTGCCTTCAGAGAGGCTTAGCACAATTAACTCAATACTGTTGAACGTGGCTTGTGGCAGCTTATTCAAGAAACAGCTTAAGTAAGCAGATTGCATGATTAAGTACCTGTACGCAGGTACAAGAAAAAGGGGTTTATACCTTCACACAAAAACTAAACTTAGATTACTAATCGCTAGGAGTGGTCATGTCTAGCAAGGATCACTCCATACGTGAGTCTTTCCTGATGTATTTCCCTGGTCATCAATTCTTGGCCAGTAATAGAAGCAAGCTATTGTTCTAACTAGAAATTTGTTCTGAACTACGTATTAATTCGTAGGTGTTATGAATCACAAATCATGTTTATTAACACGTTTTCTGGATGAAGGAATGGTCTGCATTTCTTAGGAGGAAGAGTCCATTTGTGGAAGGAAGCTGTCATACTTAGTCCAGGGCTACTAAGATCTGCAATTTGCAAATATTCAGAGATTTTGCAGCTCACAACTGAAGTTGAAATCAGGTGAGTTTTGATGATCTGATGCTGTACCTGTAGCTGCAGTCACTGAGGTTCTGCCTGCACCTATGCCTGCACCTATATTTTTCTCTGTCCACGTCTGAAATGATCAATTTTTTAACTGACCGTAGAAATGGCCACACCTCCATTTTACATGAAAGACATTTGAACAACAACCTCCCGAGAGGTATAACACACCATCATGCTGCTTATGTTCCTTTTAGGATTTTACAGTATTGCCCAACTAAGTAGGAATTCATGCCTGAATTTTCCATTGCAAAACACTTCTGGTCCAAGAAAATATTTAGGAAAATCACACAGAAAACTAAGACTATCCTTTGTAACTCACTCCAGGTAAAAAGAGGATTAGGCAGCACATAAAAAGATGTTTTGCTAGCACATATTAAAATTAGATGCAATGGAATACCATTAAGGAAGGGATGTGATATATGGTAAAAAAGTGCTTAGCAGGCAGTTTTACAGGCGCAGAATAACATACTAATGTCGTTACACTTAGTTTATCATTTTCAAACCTCATGTTATTAGCTGCTCAAGAGGTGCAGTTTTTCAAAACAAAATTTATTTCTTATTAATCATTTTAGGTTTAAATTGAAAATTGCCTTTAAATTTTTTTTTTGTTAAAAACTAACAGTAATATCAGCTGTAAGGAATTCCTGTAAGTATAGTGAGGGATTTTAAAACACCATAAACCCTTCCTCTTCTCCTGACAACACTATGCTGACTGATCCTAATGCTTGGATATGCGATATCTGCAATTTCCTGCGTCTGTGCAACCAACAAGAACTCCAGTGACGTGATTTCTAGCTGCAGCTCCTGTTCTCATGGAAACAGGTGTCAGAATTAGGTACTTTAACCTAACCACAGTTTGTTTTAAAAAAGTACTTTGAGAAACCATGATTAGTTATAGGCATGAGTGTCCCCCCTCTTCTTTTTTAAAACATGATCTTTGGTAGATGTTTTCCCTACCATCAATTATTTGCTATTCTTTTGGTACAATCATTGAAGTTAAAGCTAACGAGTTCCTGTCTGTGCATGTTTGCGGTGCTTGATACAGTTTCCAGGTAACAAAGTACCAGTTCTTATCTATTTCGTAACTGATGTACTACAAATCTGCTAGCACTACTGCAATTATTTTTAAATTTTATTTTATTTTATTTTATCACATTACTGAATCCAAAATCCAGTCAGTCACTCCCAGTTATTTCCTGGCTGCTTTTTGGATAAAGTCGAGCAGTGTCGTACCATAACAGAGTGATGTTCATCGTTCATTAAGCATCTGAAAGTCACTACTACTTTTGTATCATTCTGACTCATCGCCTTGGCCAGCCTGGTGACATCTTTCAGGAAGCTCTTGCCAGTGGAAAGATGAGCAGCTGCACATGATCCATGATCTTTTTGGACTGAAGAGCAATATTGGTCTCTCAGTTTACAAAAGTTCCCAATTTCAAAAACAAATCTGCTACTCTGTAGGATCCTTTAAAATAAGGAGATCCAACAGAGAAGCCAACCAGCTAGCCAGAAAGAAAACCAGTGACACCCTGACATAAGCAATGATATACAAATTTCCACCTGACAGTCCGTCTGATCTTAGCGTAGCTGTGTGCCTATCGAGGGCACGACTAGACTGCAGAGGAGCCAAAATCGTAAGGTGAGTATGTAACACGAGCAAGCACTCACAGCTTAGCATCAGGAACAAGAGGTGTGTTACTTGAAATGCAGGACATCTAAAACTGCAAGGTCACAAGCACTGTTATTCAAAGGTAGAACTCTTATTTGCCAGAAGAACGAACGAGGTTTTCATGCAGACACCATCCGTCTACCTGCTACCGCTATCCCTTTCTGATCACCTGAAAAATGTGAGGATACTGAGACCCAAAGGAAAATGTCAAGACCCAGCTGTGATGAAGACAGTACTAACTAAACAAGAAACCATCACATCTTTTTGATTAAAGGCTCTGGACTTGCCTTTCATGGATATAAATCTTTGATGATAGCAAAATACGGTGAAAAACCTTACACTGAGCAGTATCTTCCTAAACAACCTGGACAGTCAGAGGAGAAAAGTACTCCTGGGCTACTGGGGTACCATAATATAAATGATAATAGAAGTTGTGTAAATCCAAACTGGACTGCTTATCAGATTTGGACAGAAAATGCAGCCAGAACAAGAGAAGTTTGGGTTTTTTTTCTTAAGCTTGAGCCAGTCCATCATGCAAATGCATAGCAAGTGAGCAACCAACAAATGATCTGTCATACCATGAGGTAAAGCAGGTTTGCTCAGACAAACTTCTCCAGGTGCTGGAGGAAGGTGCAATTAAACTAAAATGCCTTCTGTAAAAGAACTCCTGCTCCTCTTTCAAAAAGCATATGAGATGGTTTCTCATCAATTGTGCTGTTCAGGCTAAAAGCCAATGAGAAGCATTAAGCAACTTACGTATCTGTTTACTGCTGCTAGGCTGGCTGTTCTTTCCATGCCATACTGGTGGCTGTTCTACAGTGAATGCAGGACCCTGCCCCATGGCTCCCTCGAGCGAAAGGGAGCTGCTGTCAGTGCACTGAGCCTTAATGGCCCTAGCCAGACCCATCAGGGACTTCAGTCCCAGCCTGAGCCATGTTATATGCAAATCTGTCTCCAGTCCTGCCTCAGGTCGTGCCTCCCAGATGGGCCTTGCAGCTATGCCATAGGCAGATGGACCCCTAGCTTCTCTCCAGCCACCCCTGACTCTGTCTCCTAGATGGAGTTTGGACTGTAGTAGCCCTCTCTACATTTAGTAGCCTTGCCTCCATTTGCTCTGGACTCCCTGTTAGGACCCTGAATCTGATACATCACTTGCCTGGTCTGGGACTGTTGATGGCCTCTGTTACCATCACCCATCTCTGCCCACCATGTTCAGACAGGACACGGCCATTCATCAGTGAGGGCACTGCCCAGGCTGGGATCACCCTCAGCTCCTGGCATGCCTTCCCTTATGGAGCAACCAGCCCTTGCTGCTCCTTGACGATTATTCTGCAACCCAAAAAATTTAAGTTAGTCTTAACCTTCCATCTGCCTTTATCCTGCCCATAAGAAAACAGAAAAGGATTAATCAAATTATAGTATTTTGTTTCCTTTGTTAATAATAACAGGGGCAATATGTGTGAGATCTTCTTACAACAGAGGATCTTGCCTTCAGATAAAGCATGTACCCTGTTTCTTGGACTAGGGACAAACCAAGGGGTCACAGGGAGTGAACTAATTTGTAGCCAGTAGAATTGTGGCTGAAATCTAAAAGATTAGAAAGACGGAAGAAAAGCTTTTGTCTTCAGCCAGAGAAGCAGGAGCTCGGTAGCACTCAGGCATGAGCGATTACTTCACTAGCTGTACGGGCTGTAGTGCCTCCATAAACAGAGCTCTGTTTTAACACATTACATAAATACACTTGGCTTTTTCAAGACAAATCCATAAGACTGGCCTAACGCTTTGTAGCAGCTTCACATCATCTTTCCCTGTTCAATGCCCATCACAGCTGTACAGACACTGGGCGGGTTCCTCTTCTCTGTTACAAGAGCTCCACTTCGTGTCACACGTGTGAACAACAGCTTCAGTTGCACGATTTATCTGCCGTCTGCCTTGGGACCAGGCTGCCACATACTGGCACGCAGGAGCCACATGGTCACCAAACTCAGGGTATGGTGGGGCATATTCACTACGTGCTGGAGTGGAAATGCAGTATGAAATACTCAGATGGAAGTGTGTGTAAGCTATTCCAGTTTCACAACCATAGGAGGAGTTCTGAGGAGAACACCAAAGGCAGGTCACTCAGCAAGAAAAGCTGCTCCACTCTCTGTTCTCAGCATAGCTATCCCACAGCAGGCGCTGGGAAACTGCTTTGTCTTTGAACTTTGTCGATTTTACCAGATTTGTTCCAGGAATGGTTTTGGTGCTAGGACAAATGGCAGGACATAAGTAAATATTCATAAAACAGGCTGGAGTGGTGGGCCCATGCTTAATTCACAGTTGTTGAACCCAGCCTAACATGTTTCCCGTTTCTTTGAATGGTACAGAGGACTCCCCAACAAAGCTGCAGGATCTCTAGACTCTTCAAGAGAGACCTCTGACTATATTAACACTTGCAGGACATGGCACTGACAAAAAATTCCTTGAAAAGCCAGTGGTTTGCAAGGAAGAGACTGAGATGGGAGAATCCACATTGCTTTCTGTAAATAATCGGCTGCCTCCAACTAGAATTGGGAGCATGGAAAGGCCTTGGGCAAAATGCTGTCTGGGCTTGCCAGCTCTGCTCCTGGAGCTCAGGGGAGCACGTGCTTCACTGGGAACACTGCCACTGTCTGAGGAGGTTCAGCATGTGCTGTCACTGCTGCTTGTCGAGAGAGGGTGGGGGAAAAGGTTCAGTCCATATCCACGGCTCCCTCAGAACTGGAAGCAACAGCACTGCTTTTTACCAAGACAGTCCTTCAGGATTATTTAAATATAGCTCTTAGGGTTTTCTGGAAAAGCACTGAGGGAGCATGTGACACTCATTACATGCAGCTTACATGTCCCTTCTGCTCTGTGCAGATGTTCATCTTGTGCTCACCTCCTCCATTACCAGGTGCGGTATCTGCCATACCTGCTGCAGAGTCAGGAAGCCTAAAACCACACCTGAAGTGCCTGCTTTTGGCTGGTCCCTTGCCTTTCAGAGGGCTCAGCCCACAGGGAACATCATGCCTGTGGGCACAGCTGACAGGCAACCCAATCTAGACCTCACAAAGTGATATTAAAGAAGTTCTTTGTGAAATTCAAATTGCTACAGCGCTGAGGAAAGAAGCACAGATTTCTGCTCTTGCTGAGTGAGGAGCATTTACTTCAGAATTCTGCTATAGCCGAAACATTTCTTACTACTTCAGAAATGTTGACTAATTCTTCTTCAGAGCTAATTAACAAGAAGAACAGAAATTCTGTGTGTATCCAGAATACTTTGTGAAAATATTAAAAAGGTCCTGAGCAACTTACCTTCCTCTGATTCTTTATTTACCTTGGCTGGCTGCTTGTTTACTCTTACTCTTTGTTTGCTTTTTTGCCACAGGGTCAAGCACCTACATTGTGACGTTTGTGTCATTGTACCACGGATATTGCATCACTGGTGATAACAGAAGTCACTGACATAGTCGTAGAACAAATGAGAAGATTC
>NW_010430735.1:83058-86466 GCF_000710305.1 Buceros rhinoceros silvestris
CTGCTGACTTTGGTGGGCTGGGGTTTCACGTAGTATGTACCATCACAGCACCACAGCAGGAACAGCACTACACCAGCACCCTATGTGGGGTGCCACAGCACAGTGGCACCCAAAACCAAACCAGGGACTTTTTAGCCTGTTATCTTGGGCAGACCCAGTTTGAATGGGTGTGCCCAAGAATGGATTTTGGTATGGCTACTCTTCAGATCACTCAGCTCTCTGTTTGTTCACTTCTTAACCTTGCTGTAAAAAAGTATTTGAGATCTACAATTCTGGGACATGGGACATACTTTTGTGACTTCAGCACTGTAATGAGTAATGTTTTATGCCTGTACCTTCAGGAAAGCCTGTCTTCCTCCCATCAGAAATGTTAGCTCTCATTGGGCGCTTAACTTGAGGGTACAAACTCTTCAGTAAATTCTAGATTAGAAAGTGATCAGGCTGGGTTGATTTTAGTATCTTTCCTTGTTGATCGCAACTTCGCTGTAACAAAGCCCACAAAACAGAAGACTTCTTAAAATACAGTGCTGAAAAAGTATGAAGTTTTACAAGAAGCAACTGGTAGAAAGTTATGTTGTCCTTCTTACATACTAATAAAGTGCTCACTCACCTCTGTAAGGCTGACGCAGAAAGGCTTTCCTCTGCTTAAAGACCTCCAAGCTTCTGGTGTCTTTTTGCCTTGATGACATTCAGGGCACCTACTGAATTTAAGGATTTAAGAAGATTGCCTGTGGCTAAAAAAGCACAGAATTTGCTCTCAGTTGATAGGCAAAGTTCTTGATTTATAAAACAAGTTATTACTTCTTAACTGGTCCAAGCATACATTTAAGCCATGCCAAGAAGAAAAGCTTTCTCGAAATATTGTCCTGTGATGGTATTATCAACTGTTCTGGTTTGGCTCACCACTTCCTAAATATGAGGTGGGCCTCAGGAGGGAGATAAGCAAGTGTTAAAGATGGATATATGCTTGCACAGTCAAGCACAAGGAAGTGGTTCAAGGAGGCAATAGCTGAGACAACAGCGGGAAAGCAACAACAAGGGAGATGTGAGGGTGGCTGGAAGAGGTTGCCCACGGAAGTTATAGACTCTGTATCACTGGAGATCTTCAAAACCCAAGTGGACATGGTCCTGTGCAAACTGATCTAGCTGATCCTGCTCAAGTAGAGTGGTTTGATTAGATGTTCTCAGGAGGTTCCTGCCAGCCTCAACTGTTGGCAAAACAGCAGAGAGAACAACTGGACCCAGAGGCCAGGGCTGAGAAGGCATTAGCAAAGCCTGCTAAAATAAGGTCAGGAATCACTGTTAAAAGGAGATTATGACAGAAATGTCTCAGACGTTCTCAAATGATGCTTTTGGGAATAGGCTGTTTCTGAAGGGACCACCTCTATAATCAAATTCTTAATGTGTAACAGCCAACTGCATAAGAAGTGCTAAAAGCTCCAGAGTTCACCCTGTGTTTCTAAGAAAGTATTCGGGAGGCATGGACCCTTGAACTCTGCCCACATATTCTAATTTCTCCTCACATGAATGCACTCCCCTTCAGACTCCACCAGCTGCAGAGCTCTAGGGAGCACAGCAGAAATAGGATACTGGTTCATGTTCATATGTTTGTCCTTCCACCCTGGAGTATTCTGACAGATTACTGAAAGGGCATGCAGTAGGTAGCCGGAAGATCTGTCTCCATGAAAACCTGGAAGATAGTCCAGCTAACAAGGCTTTGAACACCTTAAACTTTAGATTAAAGAAAGCCCAATGCCAAAGGTGGCAGTTATTGGAGTAAATTGTCCTCGCATCTTCCATTAACCCAGAGTACATTCATTACTGAGTCAGCGGAAGAGCATGTCCTCCTCATTAGTCTCACCTTTTGCAAGAACTAGCATTACGCAACCCAAAAGCTGAGGAAAAATACTTTTTTTCTCTGTTGCTTCCATTTTAAAGTGTTATTGCAGAAAACGTTTTCCCTAAATGCCTCCAATCTTGCATGAATTCTCTTCTTTCTTCTCCATTACAACTTCCCTGGCTAAAAGATACAACAAAGCTTTGACATTAGGAGCAACCATTTGACCCCAGACTTTTTTGTTCTTCCAATCCGAAAATGACTATAATGAAATTTTAGATGTAATTGTTATGCCAGTTTTACACGATTACCTGGAGCTCAAGCTGTGGAGGGCTGAAATAACCTAGACAGAAGTGCAAGCAATTATGTTCATGGATAGGAAGGAGGGGCATCATCCTAATGCCTTGAACCTGCATCCAACCCTGGCTCTGCCCATTAGGAACACTGAGGATGTCAGCAGTTAGCGAGGCCATACACATACTTGCTGCATCCAATTGCACAAACAGGGAAAGCTGGTGCCTCTTTGCAGACCTTGCTGCCATGAGTACCATAATGGACAGTCACACAAGGTATCTTTTCCCTGACTGGATGCGCTATATCTGCAGTGATCAGCACAAGAGACCATGAGCTGGGGAGTTTGGTATGGACTCGTCTACTGCTGTTGACTCACTTTAAGTCAGCCTGCTCAGTTTTAAGCCCAAATTCATCTTATAGTCAAGCTGCCTGGTTACGAGTCCAAACTCAGAAGCACACATTTATGTCATGGTGAGATTTGGCACGGTTAGAAGGAAAGCCTGAGGTTGTCCAGAAGCGCAGCACAGGCTCTGCCACATCTACCCCACAGTGTGGTTTGACAGGACACCAGCGGCTCCCCAGATTCCTCCATCCGCTACTTCTCAGGACCTTCAAGGGATGTTGTATGGCCAATGGCAAGCAGACAAATTGGCCAGGCTCCTTCACAGAAGCCTTCTGTTACAACATGATATAAATGTTCTGAGTCTAATCCTGCATAGCCTGTAAGAAGGATCCCGGTGGGAAATAGCCGGACAAAAGCCAAGCTCCACTTCCCAACTGCTTTTCCCACTCATTGAGCAGCACTGGGACAATTGAAAATGGTAAATCACAGAGACTAAAGGCAAGTGTGAGTGTAGGTTAGTGTTTGTAAGCAATTTGAGCTAATAACATGGGTCTTCTTCCCCTTGCAACAACCCCCTTTAAATAAGATATACAAAACATTTCACTAAGAGATACCAGCATCAGTTGTTACACTTAAAAGGTGATTGTGAAATGCTTCACAGAGGGTGCAGTAAGGTGGGAAGGAGCTGTAGCTGCTGAGATAGGAGCCAAGGGCAGTGCAGATGTACACACAGCACCCTGTGCCAAGACTCATACCTGCAACAGTACAGATCTGTCCCTTCTCAGGAGTCACACACCGGTTCCACCCTACCAAAAGAATCTATATTACCTGCCACATGGTGATTTCACTTCAGCAGCCACACCAAGAGCCGTCCCCCCAGGAGGCTGCCCTCAGAGCCCGCCGCTCCTCCCTTCCTCAGTGGCAGGCCACAAAC
>NW_010430735.1:86557-90675 GCF_000710305.1 Buceros rhinoceros silvestris
TGTCCAGCTTGTGAGACCCCACTGTTTCACCTTCAGAAACTGTGTATCTTACTTCAATTCAGTTTTCCTGTGGAGAGACACTGGTGTTAAACTAAAGAAAGATCTCATTTGAACAACTGCATCATGAGGACCTGTGTCAGGGTATTCTCTTTCAGGTAAAGAGCCCACTTACAAACCAGCACCTGGAAGTGAAGGGGAAAGCTTCAGCACGGTGGCCCTTGTCATCTAGCTTACACCAACTGAAAGGGACACAGCAAGTGTGGAACTGGAAAGCACACAAAATATAACCCATGTTCCGAGCACCTTTGATTATTGACAGAATGGTCAATTCAGTTGCAGCATAGAGTCATTTTTGGGTTGAATTCATGGTTCTTTAGGGCTGTCAGAGACACCAATGCCACAGGAGAGGAGAGGCTGCTCCCAGGTGCCATTAACATGAATATTTCAACCAGGAAATATCTTCTCATAAGAAAGCGGTAATAAGCAAATTTGGGAACAGGCTCATATTTACATGTCATCAAGCACTTTGTCTCACATCTCCTTTAAAAGACACTGTATATCCTGAAAGTAACCAAAAATTGACGCTTATTGATTTTCCATAAACTATTTCCTTCATACTCAGGGTTCTCCCAGCTCCAGGAGCAAGTCTGCATGTATACACGCTGTCGCTGATACGTGTGGTACGTGGAATTCAGATTCTTTTGATCACCAGCAACACGAAACAGATCAAAAGCATAAAGTGAGGTGGAGAACCCAAGCAAACCATTGTTCCTCCTCTCTGCCTGCATGGAAGATTCTATTATCTCAACCTCTCTTCTCCCTGGAATAGGTGAAGATAGGTGAATACTGATCAATCTAAATGTCACAGAACTGTTACACTCTTCTCTTTGAAAAATAAATTAGCTTATTTATTTGCCTATGCATCATTCTATTTCCCAGTCAGTGAATACAAGACAAATCTTCAGGCTTTAGAAATCAGCCCTCATCCAAAGCTGTAGCACTTCTCTGTCATGAGCACTCATACTTGCATTGTCTGAGTGAAGGGCACCTTCCTGAATGAAGGACGCCACATGTGTTGCCTCAAAACCAGAATTCTTTAAACAAAAAGTCCAAATTGCCATGGAGTTCTGTGTGAAAATGTTCCTTAAATGTCAAGGCACCCCTCTTCAGATCCCAGGACAGCTGGGAAAGCAGCTTTTCAGCATGCCTCTGAAAGCCATGTGGGCTGCCTGTAGCATAAACCCTCCATCATCCAGAAACTGTTAAAAGGACAGAAAGTAGGAGGGACTGGGAATAAAAAACTGGCCATAAAGGGGAAAAATTATTTGCCCCACTCACCAGATCCTTTCACAAAGCTCCAGGAATGCTACCGAATCCCCAAAGGGAAAGGGAAGGAAGACTCAGGCCTCAAATACGTTCTTGTGGCAGCAGCTCAGACCGTACTGCTCATCTTCCCCTATGCTGACATCTCACCACATGTGTCCACAGGGACAATGCCTACACTAGAGTCAACGTTATACTGCAGGAAAGGCCTTAGGCCAAATCTGTGGTCTGTCTTGTTGAGTCATTGCTGCAATATCTTCTTTGCTGATCCTGCACAGGGATTCAGTCTCTCTCCTTCAGCTGGTCCTATGCTGCTATGGTGGGCACAAGAGACACCAATAACATTACAGCTTGGCACAGCTCCTCTTGGAAGGATTATTCATCTTCCTCTCCAGGCTTCTAGGCCATGAAGAGGAATGCCAGGCCAAGCAGACTTTCCCCCACCAAGCTCACCGTATTTGTGTTCCACACCAAGCCCACAGGCTCTGAACCTTCCTGTGTCCTGGGCAAGCGGCAGTCACGGTCTCTTCTCTAGGCCCAGTTTCTCATGGCTTGTCATGGTATGCTCTGCAAAGCAGTGGTGCTCTGGAGCAAAACCATCCCATGTGCAAGCACCTGCACCAGGGTGTGCAGGCTGGAGATGTCAAAATGCTTAGCTTCAGAATGATGGCCGGAGGGGACCAGAAGGGCCCTTAACGTGCTTTTTGACACAGGCCATAGGACAAAAGTTCTCACAGACGTCAGCAGAGGATGGACCATTTCACGGCACAGACTTTCTAACAAGACCTGAAGTTGGTTTCAGAATCAGAAAGCTCAGAGAGAGTTCACAGCAGAAGGCATGAGCAAGTTGTGCTGTTCTGCTGAGAAATCTTTCTCCCAGAGATGCGCAGGACAGTAGAGCTCTGCGGATTTGCGAGGTTAATATACTGCTTCTTTTTTCTGATGCAGCTGAGCATGCAGGAACAGACACACGCCACAGCTTCAGGGCAAACATCAGCAATGTGTCTCTGAACCTGGTGCCTCTGCCAGGCTCTGCCTCATATATAAATGGAGCAGATCTTGTTTCAAATACCAGACAAATAATACAGCTCTTGGGCAAAAGGAAAGGGCAGAAACACGACTGCTCTGACCAGAAGCTGACAAACTTTTGGGATACAAAGATTTGTAATATAAGGCGTATAAACTGGGAAATACACGCAGGCATATATAGGCATAAATAAGCTTACAGTGAACTTTCTTGTGTTCAGAGTGAAAAATGAGATACTTGAATAGTCTGTGGGTCACCGCTTTTTAGCTGCTTTCAAGGTGTGCTCACAAGGAGCTGAAACTCAGCTCCAAACACTTAGATTAGGGTACCCTCAAGAAAAGAAAAATCTTTATTTCTTATATGTGTGGGCATATGCTCGAATGAACAGCACATGGCAAAGGTCTGCTTTTCCAGAGCATTTAAGTCAGGCTTCTTCCTCTTTCAATTTACTGTTCCTTTCTAATTATAATGAGGAATAAATATGGATTTTCATTTTTAATGCCAAGGAATTAAAATCTAATTGTGAACAACCCCAATACAGAGATAATGAAGCACAGTGGGCGAATATATTCACATTTCAGAGACAGAAGAAAATCATTCACTACAGTATGCAAAGGTACCTTATCAATACCATTTCCATTAAAACTAACCAACACATGGTCAAGAGGTGCTATGCAAAAGGGGAAGCACACAAAGATCCTGTGTGCTGAGAAAAACTGAGACATTCCATATATCGTAAGGAAATGATCTGTGTCTCTCACGAACCTCTGAGAACAGGAAGCCTGGGGCCTCAAACCTTTCTGTTTGTCCCTGGCTTTATCCTATTTCTCCCCCATTTCCATTAGCCTGTTTGTCTCAGAAATTCTTACAGCTGTAAGTGGTTGAAGACCAAGAATATCATCTGTTTGCCTTGTTCCTATAGTCTTCCTTACAGCTGGCCACCACCACAGCCATGACCCTGAGCTGGGACAACGTTTTGTCTGATCTGGTATAGACAGTCCTGTGATCTAGAGGCAATTACATAGGAAGAAGGGCATGTACTGGAATCAAGAATGCTCTAAGGAAAAGCACATTGAAGGTACAGCTTCTTAAGCCTGCTTCCTCTTATGAACAGTGTGCACACATTATTCAACTCCACTCGGTGTGTCTAACTGGATATTGAGACATGCATAAAGACTTATCACTCAAATCTGAAGTGCAAAACTCCGTTCACCCGTTTCTAACTCCAAATACCACTTGCTGGAAGTACAGTCTGTGGGAAAGCTGGTTTCACACCAGCACCAGACTTCCCTATTATAGACTTCACAGGACCCGTTCACCCTCCTCCTGTCTCTGCAGGACACTGTGAGACAGCTCCTTGTGAAAGTTCTTGCAGAGATGGCATAGAACTGGCTATGCAACCTTGCTCTCCCAGGAATGTCCTGGCTTGGGCTAGGAGAATTATCTGAGAGGCTGTGTGGATTAAACTGCAATGGAAAGTCTGTCTTCTGGACCTGCAGCCCCGCAGGCTGCACCTGCAGCCATGAAACTCACCTTTCTCCCTGCCTAGTTCTGCCTCAGTCAGTGTGTACAACTCCCTGGGTGGAACGGGTGTAATGAGTATTTCTACAGAAAATATTGGAACTATATTTTTCTTAGTCTTCTAGTGAGATTTTGCATTCGGGGGAAAAAAAAAGAAAGAGGGGGAGGGGAGAGTCCTATGCAGCCACAAGCCATTAACTAAAAGTTATTAGCCAAAACTCTTTCACGGGCACCCCCTTGTCGGAGG
>NW_010430735.1:90939-95747 GCF_000710305.1 Buceros rhinoceros silvestris
GCTGTGCTGGTGGTGGCATGTGCCTCCGGTGGGGTCTCCCAAGCCAGACAGGTCTCAACTGAAGGGTCAGACAAAGCGTGTCCACGGGCAGGATGGGCTCACTAGCCTTCGGGCAGCCATCCTACGAGAAAGACAACTCTAACTCCAAACCCGGGCAGATGTAGTTCGTTTAGCCTCGCAAGGGCAAGGATACTCTAACCAAACCTATGACCTGAGGACTTCGCTGTCACTGTCCAAGCTCACTAGGCCCTGGCAGATGAACCTCAGGTGTAAAGGGTGGAGCCAGTTCTGCGCACGCTGCGCCTCACCTAAAAAATCCACCACGCAGGCCCGAAGGGTGCACTCATGTTTGCAAAGCCCTGTAGCGCCACCAGCGAGCTTGCAGTAAGCGTGGGAAAAACCCTTCTTAAATCTTCATTCACAAAGCCAAGTCATGATGATGATTGGCCAAAAAGAATAAGGTGGAGTTGGAAATTACAAGCTAGTTAATGGCAGGCCCATTGTTGGTATTTATACTGTGCTTTAGGCAACCAAATAATCCTTCCTTCTCAGTCACCTTACCTGGAAAATGTGGTAACCCATTACTGACAAGCAGGCTGGGATAATGACTTATCCTGCTGCTTATTGTGGGGAGAACCACAACATGCTGTAGGTGCGTAAGGAAGGGTTGTTATGTAGAAGAGAGGACTACGTAGAAAATGGCTTTTTTGCTCTCAATTATCTCTTACCATCAAAGAGTCGGGACAACCTAGGGCCCGTATTTACGAAGTGCTCTAGCACTGTTCTCAGTGGAATCAAGCATGACACAAACTTCTTCTAACTGTTAACACGGTATCGTTCTTCTGCAGGATCCCTCAGAGGTCAACGAGCAGCGCTGGAAGATTTCTGTGCAAAGGTAAGGTGACATATCTGGAGGAAGTCGGCTAAAAGAGCGACAAGAAAAGCAGCCAATGGAAAACACGCTCATGTGCGTACAAATTTGTGTCACTGGTATAGTAACACAAGTGGAATTTCAGAGATAAGTCTGAACTGGTTATTGCTGTCTTTAGAGTGACAGACAAACTATAGTCAACACAAACCCCTGTGTGGTAGGCAAGTAAATGGCCAGCATGAGACAAGGGTCCGAAAAGCACTTCAGAGGCCTGTTTGTTACTGCCACAGTTGGACATAACCAGCTCTACCTCCCTGCCAGAAAATCCCACAATGAAAGCACCCTTCCCTCGCTTTATAGAAAATTGGTTTGTTGTCGTTAGAGCTGCTGTTGGAAGTGATTTGACTAATCTGTCTGCCTCTGCACTGAGGTGGATGAGGAGCACTCCAAGACCCTGTTCTGCTAGATCAGGCATTGGACGAGGAACCCTGAGGAGAAGGGCAGAGAGCAAAAACCATCCTACCCCCGGACAGCTACTTTTGCAATGACTGCCCAACAGCTGGCTGCATCACCAACGTGTTATTTCTGTGACATCTAAAATGGATGAGGTAACATGAGTAACTTTAGTTACATGAGGTAACTAAACAAATTGGGGGATAACTACACTCAGGAAACACTTTATGATGGACAAACGTTAGCTCATGCTGTCTACTATCACGTTAACACAGCACAGTGCTCTAACTCAAAGCAGGGCACTTAGCCATAAGGGCTATCGCAAAGCGTGTACATTGAGGTCAATCTCCAGCCTTACGTCCAAGTTCAGTCATCTTCTGATCCAACGGAGAGCTGACCAATAGCACGTATTTATATGTGCCCCCGTTATCTCATTGCAAAGCTGTGATCACCACCACGGTAGATAAGGTACATGCTAGAGTAACGTCACTCATTTAACCAATCCTGCTTTGTTCAGTGGGCATCTCCAAGCACCCTGTAAACACGTGAAGAATCAAAGTCTAATACAGGTTCTCTGGTGCGCTCCTGCAAACCAGCCTTCTCAAAATCTCCTTTCCAACTAAAGTTTATGAGCTAATCTAACTTTCTGCTCCTCCTCCTTTACTGGAGACAATGTCCTATCCTAACTGTCCCACTTAACGGGTGAAGCAAAGGCTAATGTTATTCCTTAGCGTGATGATTCGGGGTCTGTTTCTCCTAACAAACGGCAGCTTCTGGGGCTCTGCGCCACCAGTGCTGTTGGCTCACCAGTAACACTGAAAGTCTTTCTGGCATGCAGTTTGCAGCCTTCATGTTTTTTTTAAAGAGCAACCCCAATGACTTTTGACATGTTGGGTAAGAGGGGGTGGATGCAAAGGTAAACAATCAAACTGTGGGAGTTGCCAAATCAAACCCAGGGGTGCCTGGCAGGGAGGCGAGTGAGGCAGATCCACTGTTCTGGGGCAGAGAGGTCTCCCTTACTCTGAGTGTCACAGGTTTTACCCTTCTTCATCCAAACAGTCTCTGGAAAATAAGTCTGCTTCAGTACAAAACAGACTATGCTCAGAGCTGTCCGTTCTTATCACAGCATTAGGTTTCTTCTCAGTCACTTGCATTAATACAGTCAAAAGAGTTGTGCTGAAAGCACAAAACATTGATCCTTGTCAACTTTGTAAACATTTTCACATTTGTCCCCTTGGCCACTGTGTTTCGCTGAGATTTCCTTCATGTGAATAGCTGCTTTAACTTTTTTACTGCATTTCGGGGCTGGATTTGTCTCCGATACATACTGAGAAGAAGGGTCTGCTCAGCGATGTCTCATCACATGATTCTTTTTCTGTTCCTTTCCCACCCCATTTCCAGTATTTGACCTGGGATGACAATTAAGAATAAATGTTAAAGACCGCGTTCCTACACAAAGGCACGACACGACAACTTCTGGGTAACAATCTCAGCTTCACTACCAGGCTGCCACAAGAGACAACTTAGAAATACAAAAGAACTTCCTGCTGTGATAAAAGGAGATCAGCTAGTCTGATTTTCTGGAGGAAGTATTTAAAATTCATGAATCTGTCCCTTCCCAAAAATGAGAATCTGACTCAGAAACAATGAAATAATAGGAATTGTTGTTTGGAATTATTTATATTTCCTTTACTATTTTTTAGAGTCAACAATAAATTCAGGTCATTTTCAAAGTTTTATCTGTCATCATGAGAAATCTTTTTCTCAAGAACTGGGGCATTAAGAAAAGCAGCAAGTGACATTAACACTCACACACAGATGTAAATTCTGCAAGTTAGCAACTCTGGGCAGGAATCCACGGCTCCTGATGGCAATAGCTTCACCTGCTCACTCTGCAAATAATGACATCTGAATATTTTAAATAAGGTGGCTTCCTTTTTTTTTTTTCTCCCCACTTTTCCTACCTGATATTTTTACACTACCACCCTGAGTATCAAATTATTTCTTGGCAGAAGCTGTTTTTGTGAGCTCCTGTCCTTAACTAAAGGCGTCTGTCTTTCACACTTTTTTAAAAACATGGGGTTTTTTTCCACCCTCAAAAGTTCATTCAGGCCTCAGATAAAGGCAACAGAAGAAACAAATGAGGCACAGAATTTTAAGCAGCCCAGAAAAATCCCTTCTCTCAGTTAACTGTGTAATCTGAGGTTTGATCGTTAATACTGCAAGTGCCTGTTGGAGCATTCCAGGAAATACAGAGAATACGCCATGAAAGAAGGAAAAAGTTCTTTCCAGCTTTTTCTGTTTAGCATATAAAAGCCCTGAAATGAAAAGTTTTGTGTCTTTCCCAAGTTAAAGGGAAATTTCTGACCCTTAATCCTGCAATTACATGTTGTTAACTTAAGGTAGTTCAATCACTCAAGGTAACAAGTTCTCCCCGCAACAGAAAAGCAAGCAGGAAAAAGCAGAAAAGGCGTCGCTTGTCAGGCTATGAAACACCAAGAAGAAAAAGCCTTATTGTCAGAGAAGTTTTGAGCCCTACATGGTTTATATTCCCCTCCTAGAACACCGGAGAAGCAATCGTAAAGCTTCTGAAACAGAAGGACGCATGTATTTCCTTCCTCTCTCTCAGATTCCTGCCCTAGGTGCGAGGCCTGCGCTTCTCCCTTCGCAAAATCTGACCGTTCCCCGAATCCCGTGTGAACCGTTCCTGCGCTGGTCAGCAGAGAAAGGAGCAGCCTTGGACATGCCGAACAGAACGGCACGCGTGGAGGGACTGCGCGAGCAGGACTGCCTGGCAGGACTGGACACCCTCAGCTCCGACTTCAGAACACCCCGCGCAGGCAGCGCTTGCAGGGCACGGCGCTCACTCATGACAGCTCCTACGAACTTGAGGCCACAGTGCCGCCCGCCCCGTCACTGCCCTCTGTACGCTGGCTGGCCAGTGATCCGGTTAGGTTACGCTGAGCATAACGTGTTGAAATCCTGAAGAATTACTCGTACCGTAACCTGAGCAGTACCACGGATGTCGGTGTATTTTTCTAGCAGAAATTGGAACTACGAAAATATGCTACTTTCCCTGGGAAACTTAGCCGCCCGAAACCAGCGTTATCGCGTGGGAAATTATATCTTTACTGGCTTTGGTTGTTAATTCTAACCAAAATACCCACCACGTGGGGTCTAACCCCTCTTAACCAATTATAGTGCTTTAAGAGATGTGTGCTGTCTGGGTAACAGAGTCACTATCCAATCACCATGTAGTTAGTCGAGTGGACAAGAGTCTATAAATTGGGATGTAATGTAAACAATAAACAGGTCTCACTACACACCACATTGGCGTTCAGAGTAATTCGTCCCGCTTCAGCCCAGAGCTCCGTTACGGGTCGCGACAAAAGCACCACCCCAGCACATGAACCACGGACCTGACCTTGTACTGATTCGCCATTTCCTTAAAGACACGGTCAGGACCTGGCTGTGCGGAGCTCCC
>NW_010430736.1:0-9627 GCF_000710305.1 Buceros rhinoceros silvestris
AAGGGAAGGGAAGGGAAGGGAAGGGAAGCATCCTACTGAGGATGCTCTATGTAGTCCATCCCATATAAGTTCTGCATCCCTGTTCAGCAAAATGCTGCTTTTTATACCATCTCATTTAGTCTCTTAGACCTGAAGAGGGTTTTAGTCATTCTTTCTGTGCCTTCGTCTGCCTCTGGAGCCGGGACTGAGATGGCAGGGAAAAAGGGACTGCAAGGATAAACTCTTTATGGTCTTCAACGACTCACAAGAGCTACCCTATAACATATTCCCTCTGTGTGAGGAATTGAGGAAAAGAATCCTCAGTGAGTGGTAGACACTCTGAAGTAATGCTGGTAGTGCCAAGAAATTCAAACACCCACTAGAATGGACTCTTTCATTCTCTCTCATGTCTGTGTAAGCTGTCTTTTTTATTGAAAGAGTGATTCTTCTATATGTTCTAAAAAAAGTGTATTTGGGCAGGGTTTTTTGATATCCAAGAAGCTTACAGAGATTCAGAATAGGGTAAATGATCAAAAATGTGGCAGCATTTAAGCCACAGTAATGCAAATACAACTCTTCAGGAAAACATTCCTAAAACCAAGCAGAAGCAAGGGAAGTAAAGGAATCTCATTCATTTCTTCGGGTTTCTTTTGTTTAGATCCAGACAACTAAATTCTGGCTCTGCAGAGAATCCAAGGCTTTACTCTAGCTAGTGCTACTCTTTCAGGAAACACCACTGAACCTGGGATTCTTGAAAAAGTTCTAAGAAAGACAGAAGTCTAATACTTGACACCTGGTATGTTGAACCTTTTCCCAGACAGGCTGGAGAAAGAGAGGTGGCAGATCTTTCCAGTATTTTCAGCAGCACATTCTGCTGCTTTAAAATGTATCTGGTCCACTGCCCTGGCCCTGGAATACCCTGAATTTTTTTGCCCTTCTATAGGCAGTGAAAAGCCAATGCTGGTGTCACAGACTGGCCAACAATGCAAAGGATGCCTGTTGGACACCTAAAGAGCATTGCATGCAAGAGGGTGCATCCAAACTACCTTTTGCAAAGTGGCGTCAAAGTTGCATCATCTTGTCTCCAGATGGGGGGTGTCTCAAGCACTGCATTGGGCGGTGTTTCTCTTCGATCTCTGCCACAGATTTTCTACTGGATTTAGACAGGTATCTTATGGTTAAATCTTTAAATCCAAGTCACTAATCTTACCTGCAGGTGACAGACTCTGAATTTACTAGACATGTACTTAGTTCTTCCTAGGCATCTCTTTTGATGTCTAATAGCTTTTCTGATTCAATTTCCTCATAATGAAAAGCAGAAAGCAAATCCACAAAGGATTGGGATGCTCATCAGTAACAGGAGCAGGATAGACAGATTGTTCATAACTGATCTGCTTTAGGTAACATTCAGCTCAGAAGAAATATGTAAAATTTTTCAACACAACAGAAATATAGGGATAGAGTTAAACTTTAAAAAATTAAGTAACAGTTAAACAGAAAATGGTGTTGTTGGAAAGAAGGATCAAAATTTTCAATTAAAAATTGGTAAAAACTTCTAAGCACAATCCAGAAAAGATGAATAAACTTTGAAAAGTATACAATCTCACAATTAAACGTGTCAGGCTGAGAGCCAAGCACACATCGAGGATGGCAACACTGAAAATTGCCAAAAAAAAAATTAACAGAATGATCAAGATCTTTTTCTCTTTCTGCACCACCCAATAGGAAGTACAATGATGTCGCCTTTTCTTTGAGCTGTCACATTTATGTAGCCACACAGACATATACACTTCAGTTCTGATGTGAAACATGCCATTATTTTGGTTCACAAGTTCTCACACTGATCAGTCTTGAAATCTCAGATAAATTCACATTTGCATGTATTTCCAAGAAAATTATTTACCTTAGTTTTCAAGAACAGGGCTTAATATGAAGTCAGCATCATTTACAGAGCAGTTATTCCTCCTGCTGATGCCTGTATGTAGGTGTGATGTGCTTTCTATAACCCATTGAACCACAGACTGCAAATGAAGCTGTAGTCAAGTGTGCTACTAGAGCTGTTCCTGAGCCCATGCCCAGCTTCATTTCCTCTCCTTCTCTGGAGCTTGTTGCTCCCTAAAATATGCCTACACAACTGTGTATATAGTCTCTCACATGTAGCTTTAAAAAAACATACTGATTTACTTGGATACTTTTGATCCATTAACTTTTTTTTAACCCCAGTCATTTTTTGTGCCCTACAAGCACAGTGAGGGAGTAAAGAAACAAAGGAGAATAGCATGAAGACTCCGGGAAGCGGACAACCATGAACAGAATGAAGGAGACTGTGACTGAGCTCAGCTGCAACCAGAACTGTCTATCTGACTGAAGACTGACATTCCTTGCCTGCCCAAAAATGCCCATATAAAACACAATAATGCAAAGCCAAGAAGAATCCCAAGCTGAGCTAGCGATTTCAGCTACTGGAAAACTGGAAAATCTTTCTACACTAGGCTTCTCTTCCTAAATTGTAAAAGGATGAATAGTCATCCTAAAAAAATTATTATATACGGATTCTGCAATAGCAGAGCCATTGCTATCCTCACAGCCAGAGCTAATTATGCATTGCTAGGAGGGACTCCTGGAACCACTTTTAAGAAGTTGTGCCCTTAATGCCCAGACTCAGTGTGGCTAATCTCATTTAGGGATGGAAACAAGGGCCAGGGTAATGGGGGAGGTTCATTCCACCTCAATTTCTTCTTCTCTCACCAAGAGGGGAAAGTGGCAAACGAAGTTTGTGGTGTTTTCAGGCAATGGTTTACTTGTCCCTTTAGGCACATTACACTGTTAGGAGTTTTAAACAGAACAAGTACGCCAACAAGCAAAGAATATGTGAGGAGAGCAATGGTAGATATATGTCTTTTTCGGGTAACTCACTTTGTTCCAGCAAATTTCAGGAGATGATGCACTTCAGCCCAGGCTTCTTAGATTGGCAGTTTCCTTTACAAACTTTATTTCATTTTCCAGTAGCAGGAAGAGTACTTTATCCAAGATATCGTTCATTTCTGTTCATTTTCTGGTAAGATTCAGTGAGGTAGAAACTGACTTCCTATCCCCTGAAGGACAGAGCTCAAAGCACAGTTTCCCAAACCGGCACAAGCGACACCCAAGAGTAAAGAAAAGATGGAAGAATAAAGCCCAATGATATTTCTTTGCACTAGAATATTCACCAATGCTTCATGCTGTTCAAACTCTACCAGCTATAGGAGATGATGGGAGTCCTACTAGTGACTCTCATTAGTTCAGGATTTCATTCACAGCCTGTACAACAGAAATGTTAAGTAAAAAGTAGGGGAAATAGAACCACGTAGTCACAAAGGATTTACTTTGAGCATGAGACACAACTGTTATTTGAAAACGCACTTTAACAAAAAAAAGCATTAGATGAATAATTTCCAGTAACCAAATTTGGAAAAGGCAAGTTGGAGTTTGGGTTTGGAATAAAGAAGAGAATTACCCTCCAGGAGATTTCAGAGAAACCACTTGAAGAAGGGACTTCGCAGAGGAGAGTACAAAGCCATTTGCAAATGAGTGGCGCTAACAGTGGTCAAGGTTCTAACTGCAGGCTGTTCCTGTGTCTGTGTGAATTCGAGATAAATAATCTCTTTGAGAAACCTTTATTTTCAAATGTGCACATTTTTTCAACCAAGGGATATTTTCAGACAGCATCAGTTCTCGTCTCCTTGTCTTATTGCTGTTCCACTTGTAATTTAAATAGGGGCAGAGATAGTGCTCTGCCAGTGCCATGCATTCCTTCAGAGGTCCCACCTCCACATCTGTTGCCCTGCTTAAATCTGTCTATTGGCTGAGGTTCAACAGATTCTATAAGATTCCCCAATTAACCCATCAGTTAGAAATTCCCGATTCATGACCTTAATGTGCTTTGAGATAAAAGCTCCAGATCTTTTTGTGATATGAGAAAAATGGCAGGGTGGGAGGGGAGTTGTACTCACATGAAACAATTTCAATAGTCTTCCAGCTGTGAGTAACCATACAATTGCAGAGTACTGTGAACATGAACCTTTTACAATTATGTAGTCATTACATGGAACTAGTGCAAGTTTCTATATGATAGCACATCAGCAAATTAATTGACATCCGCAATTAATCCTCCTCTCTCTCTCACCTAGTTAACATTGAATTATGTTGATGAGTACTTGAATTCCCACGTGATTCTTGATTGCATTGTAGAATATGATCAAAAGGCTCTGTTACAATGTGAATGATGGTGTTGCTCACTGTACTCGATGGCAATTTACTTAAATACGATACCCTGCAGGAGAACTTGTTCAAAGTAAAGTCACAACAAGCAGTTTATCATTTCCATGCACAGTATTTAGCATCATTGCCTCTTGAAAGCCGTGAAAAATATCAGCAGAAGATAATGCCAAGAGGAAGAGTCAAAGCCTAGGAATTATCATCAAACATTTGGCAAATTTATGGTATTATGGTGAAAAAGCTTCATGCAACTTGATTATCACAGGTAAGCTGCTGAAGCATAGTGATAAATATACTATAGAAGAAAAATGCTGTAAAATATTGGAATTTTGGATTAGTTGTTAGCTCTCTACTAAGTTGCCCACTCTTCTCACTTAATTAGTATAATCATCCCTTTCTTTAAATTAGGCCATGGATAGAATACTAGAGTTATAATACTCCACTGCTCTAGACTGTGTTCACAGCATAACTTTTGCCCCAACTTAACTGACTATAGGCCTAAACAGATACATGTATCAATTAACAGCTTTTGTTGATACTAAAAAAGAAGTCAGTGAGTCTCAGTTGGTTTCACAGTGACATTTCCTTTGCTATATCCATATTTCTTGGGATAAGCTTTCTATGTAGTTGGGACTTTACTCTTAGCTAGCAACACAGAATGGAAAAGGTGGTTCCAGTTCAGTATCTGATCAAGACTCCTCAAACCATCTCATCATCTTTAGGTGAACATACCCGATTCATCTGACCTACCAATGAACTGATTGTTTTAATCTTGAAAAAAGAAACAGAGCAGCACTATCTTATTATCACATCCAGAGAAGCTGTTTTTCTGAAAGAGCTGTCTCAAGTACTCCATGGTATTTCCCAAACCAGTTCAGTTTTCCTCTGCCTGACTGGCAAAGAAAGAGAAGTAAAGCTCCACTTCCTTGCTGATTCTCCCCTCTCTTTATCTGCTTGCTAGTAAAGAAAAGCTAGTGCATGTTGCTGGACACGACTGTGCTGTACCTAGATCAAAATACAGAGTAGATAGAGCAAGGTAGTGTTCCTTCAGCACAGGCAATTTGCTCTTTCCTTCATGGCACAGCTCCTGAGGCAAAGCGATGGTATGACAGTGCTTACTCAGCAGTTTTGTCTGAGGTTTGGTCTCCCAAAAAGAAAAAGTCTTTCACAAGGGAAATTAGAAGAACAAATTAGAGTTAAGGATGAAACTGACGTTTCTTATCATTTTGGAGACTTAAATAATAAGAAATAATGAGCCCTGTTGGGTCAGCACAGTGGTCTCTCCAGTTCACTTTTGATGTCAGAGACAATAGAACTGTGAGTCTGGCACATATATGCCTTGTACATCTTCAGCATCCACAGCTGTTATTAGAGATCTTAGAGGTACATGGCTCACTATGTTTCTGTTTACAGACATATTGAATTGTCTAATCCCTTTAGACTAACGACACTGTTTGCTTCCAGTCTCCTGTGGCAGCACACTCCAGAAGACAAGTTAGGCTTTAGTGACAAAAAATCCTTTGTGAAGCTGAAAATTTCTCAAGTGAGAAGTGACCTTCAGCTTTTTTTTAAACAATAATCATCAGTCCTGTTAGAAATTTAAGGTACCTACTCAGGTACTTCCTGTTGACTGGTAATGGTGTTCAGAGGGTGAGAAAAGACAAGGTCAATGCCAATGCACCCAGATAACCAGATTTGTCTCTTGCTGCCCTGTATCAACTTCCATGGTTTCATCATGTGTCACGCCAATAGTTTCCTAGATCATAATCTTATGGTTTACAGCTCTGTGCTTTGATTATTGCTATTAATTCCACATGTATCAGTGCGCATATGTGTTCTGGGTGCTTTCAACATCCTTTTATTTCAACCTTTTGTGGCTAGTCCAGAAGATTCTGTTGCATTTATTGATGTAACAGTGTTTCAGGTTGGTAAAGGCTTGTGGAGTACAAAAGTACAGTAGAACCAGTACAGGAGAGAAGGTTAAAAGCAAACCCAACTAAGTGATTACTGAGATCTTCTGGCAAGCAACAAAGCAAACCTTAGGAGTAGCTCATCATTTTCCTAGCAGAACACGTCTAAAGTTAGGAGAATGCCCTGACCGAAAGCTGCCCCTGACCAAAAGGAGGAATTTTAGTCAATGAGCTATGGAGGTAAAGTTAGCAGTAGCTGTGGAGTGGCTCCATGTGACCATTCATCCAACTAAACTAACCTGAGTATAAAAAGGGGTCACCCTTAGCAAATTCACCCTTAGCAGGTTTACATTTCACTTAGGCTGTTGCATCTAGGGGTTACAGAAAATGCTTAGTACTCCACCCAGCAACATTCCCTCCCTCACTGGAGACACTAGCTATACCTATACCCTGTGAGGTAAATTAAGGCTAGAGTATCAGAGCAGAGCTTCAGCTTTAACTCTCAATTTCCTGGCTTTTTGTGGGTTTTAGGCAGACCCTTAATGTTACTTTAATGTAGGGGGTTTCTTGTGGTTTAATATTTCTAAGGGCAGTAAATTATTTCCAGCATACGTAAAAAAGACAAATTTCGCCTGTGGTTAATGACCACAAAGCAAAACAAGAAACAGGAATACTCAAGTGTAGGGTTCTTGAGAAAAGGTTATAGAGCTTTAAACTTGCCTTTTGATGTTACACACAGAAAAAGAAAGTTCAGTTCAAGGCTGATGATTAATAACTTTACAAATCATAGTAGCAAATAAACACAACATGTGTCCATCATCTCTGCATATCAGTACAAAACGCTTTTTGTCTGCTATATGAGCAAACACTTTAAAACAATGCCCCTACTCCCTTACATACATCCCATAAAAATGAACTGAGGAGTTAAAAATGTAGCCCAACTTGGGAGGAGAGGTCCTAAACTGGCAAGCATTGAAGAAAATGTTGCATCAAAAAATGGTTTGTTTCCACTAGTGAGTGATTATTCTTACTTAGCTTTTCCTATGGAGGGGGAAAAGAGGTGAGATGATGCCTTTAACTGCAGTAGAATTGTTATCACACTTGAGCGGAGAGAAGTTGTGAAGACCTGACATATTTTCAGATAAAATCCATAAGGCTTAGGAAGTCACAATCTGTGTGTCTGGACAATAGCTCGCTTCATTATCCCAGACCAGTCTCCTCTAGTAGCTGGTTGGACTGCAAGGCTTGAAAGCATCTGTTACAACCCTTGCGAGACAGATGACAGATGACACAGGCTTTAGGACTGCTGGACCTGTTGAGTCCCTCCTACAGCAGCAGTGTGGACGCTGATGTCTACTGTGTACCCCACACAAAGCCAGTGGGTCATTTCTCTGAAAGTCCCCAAGGCTTGGATAGCTGACTTGAGGCAGGCGGCCTTGGCAAGACTCCTGCCCAAGCCTCTAAGCCAGGCTTGTGCGATGAAAAGAAATTATCATTGGTTCATCATAGTTCAAGGGAGGAGCTTATTTTGCTGAAAATAACGAAGTCTCTGTTTCTTACCTGTGAACATTTGGGTAAAAAAAGTGTTGAGAAGACAAGACTTTTTTCAACAAGACAAGATCCTTTGGCCATACTGACAGTGAGATTGAGAATTGTTCATACCAGCTTTGTTCTCAACACCATTTAAAAACTCTGGTTGCCTCACTTACAGAGCAGATTTCCAGAAGCAATTGCTTGCTTCTAGCTTGGGAGAGAGAGGCTTTCTGCTGGCATGATTTACCTTGTCTGATGCCAAGAGGGATGAAATGCTCCAGCATTAAACTGCAGGACTGAAAATGAATTTTCTTGGGTTTTCTCATAACTTTTTCAAGGTAGCTCCTAGAATAGTACAGAAGACAATGCTACTAGTTCAATGAGATCTTCAGGAGCAACTCTGTAGGCTCCTCACTCCAGAAATGCTACTGTACATTAAAGGAGAAGTAAGAACGGAGAAAGAGATTGTTTGTGCTATTCTTCCATGCATTCTGTTAGAGCTGAAAGAAATAAAGATGTGCTGTGTATAACTTAGGAAAACTGCACATTGCCTGGAGATTGTGATCCTTCTCTTCACAAGGCAGCTATTCTAGACCCTAACAGTGGCAATGGGAAGAATAGGTTTAAAACAGAAAAAAACACGGATGGAGTCTCAAATAAACACCAGACCTTAACTCTCAGCTACAGCTTTTGAGAGGGATGCTCTTCTGCTAATACAACTCTTCTGCTAATACAACATCTATAGCCTGCATTGGAAAAGGCAAACTCATTGTATTTGGTGAGGCTGCAAAATGTCCAGTCTAGAAAGTTACATAAATGGTAGTTCATTGAATTATTGAAGATTTCCCAAGAGAAATTACTAAATGAATTAAAAATTAACAGTTAATTTAAAAAAATCATTTCATGGACAATTATCTCCAATGCTACTAACCATCTGGCCATATTCTTCTTTTGCTGGAAAAGAGTTAAACAGGTCACAGTCTCTTTTGCTACATCACAGTGTGCAAAGATTGTTCACTTCATGCTATGACCAGAAAATGTTATTACTGGCAGTATGTGGTACAAAATTCACTCGACAAATGCGATTTACCTTATGAATCCTTTTTCCTCAGTGACATGGGAATTCCATTCTTCCTTGTCAAAAGCCTACCGTTGTTTGCAGTTGTTAACACTTTTTTGTTAAATTACTACAGGCAGTTCTGGGATCTCAGCTCACAGTACCTCCTTCCTTCATGAATGGCTCCATTGGCTTTGGTGGGACAGTTTATAGGATGAAATGCTACTAAATGTGAGTAAAAGGGTCAGAGCTTGATCCAGTAAGTGTAGCATGTAGCTTAATTGTTCCTGTAAAAAAAACTAGGCATAGTAGTCCATATTTTCTTGGGATCATTTGGTTATATTTGAGTTTTCAAACAATACAAATAGAGGTAGCCTTGATGGAGTACATTTGGTTCAGACTGAACTAACCATCATTTTGTTGTGAGAGGAAAACAAAGAATTAAATATTGCAGATTTTAAGGGGGCAACATGTTTACTATTGCTAATGCAATACTAATACAGAGCTATCTAGTTTACCTAAATTCTATGATGGGGAATTAAAAGCAAACATTCAGAATGGCAGTCAGTCACCCTATTCTCCATGGTCTGCTGCGAGCATCTATTAAGATTGCCTGGTTTAAATCATCGTCATATGTTACTCCAATGGAATGTAATTAATAGTGTAGGCTTATATGTATTCTATAGAGATGTAATTATATGCAGTTAAACTGGTATGGTGTATATATATAATATGATATCTATAAAACTATATATAGAAATTAATTACTAACTACATTGTTAATTATTTGATATACTCAGACTCTTTAGAAGTTAATGAAGTAAACCTCCCACTATCCTATAAAATGGGCAAGTGTCACTAATCTGTAAGAACTTGCTTGTGTTCTGCAAG
>NW_010430736.1:9779-17245 GCF_000710305.1 Buceros rhinoceros silvestris
CTGCCTCATTTTCCTGACTGATGTTAACTGTTTTATCTGCCATTATAGGGAATAAAATGTACGTAACCTTATGGTATAGTGATGGTATTGACGTTCACCTGGGATGCCTGCATTAGTCAGCAGTGGTGAAACTGTGTATAGCAATAAATCCTGGATTTAACATTAAACTACATTCTACCACCAAGCGAATTTGGGGTGGAGGAAAGACAGGGATTAACAGTGCATGGGGCGGGGAGGGGGTGGGGGGTGGCGGGAGAAAGGTTTTTAAACCCCTATAAAGCCAAAACGTTCTAGTTGCCCTACCTCCAACTGAATAACTATCCATGGAATAGAAAATTGATAACCAGTTAGTAACCAGGCAGTAGCCGATGTTGTTTCCAAATAGACATCACTGGTCAAACACCTGCTATTGAGAATGTGTGAATACTTGAAGCTGGTGATGTACTTGGACAAAAAATGGAAAACTAATTTTTTTACCATCACCTGACTTAAATCTAGCTCTGCTCCAAATTTATTTTTATAGAAATTTGTGTAGGGGTAAATCATGCGTCGCAAATATTTGGGGCGGACGATACGACAATCTATGTGTGCACACAAGGCCTTTATTAAGATACAACTGCAGCAGACGGCTGCAGCCCCTACACACACACAACTTCTAAGTGCTAACTGCTAACTAACTGCGCAGTTTCTTTCTTATCACATCTATTTGTAGTTTCTAAGTTATCTTACGTACCCTGGCTGGATTGGTTTCAAGTTCACTGTCCTGCCCAGAGATGAGCTGGCTTTCCAATCACCCATTGACACAACCTCTCTGTCTCCTCCTAAATAACACACCTCCTGCTGCTGACTGACAGCAGGCTTACAGGGCTGCTTCCCGGACCGGCCGGGGGGTCACGCCCACAGAAATTCACTTTGTGTGCTGTTCTATATTGAGATAGAAGACAAATGGAAGGTAGAGGAAGAAGAGATTTATTTCACATGTAAAGAAAGGAATAAGTCGTCCTAGTGAAAACAGATTGGTGACCAAAGAATTGGTGTTCATTTCTAACAAAGGAAATTACAAAGGCTGAGTACTTGAATATATTAATGTGTTTGGGCGAGATAGACAAATAGTGTGTAATTTAAATGTTATTCAGTTAGGCACCTTACATAGTTATCCTTCTTAATTAAAATAATGAAAGTGATGGCATGGATGTGTGGTTTTCTTTCAGCAAATTTTGGTAATGTATCACCTGAAACAGTGGTTTAAAACTGTCACTGCCAAGATCTGGATTGACGGCAAGACTTGCTAAAGGAGTCACATATGACAATAAAAGAAAGGCCTTGCCAGGATGTTCCATGTGAGTCCCCTACCTCCATCAGATTGAATTTCCCTTTATCTAATACTTAGTTTGGTATATGCTAAAATAACTCAGTAGTAGTCTGCTCCATTGCCCCAAGAAATTAAGTGAAGGATTTCCACAGAGTTGATCCCATTATATCAGGCTCTACAAGCATCATTCCTCTGCCTGACATTGCTAATGATTGATATATTGAAGCAATTTTTAACTTCAGAATTGGGGATTTCCATGCTGTTTCTTCAGGAAAATATTTGGAATTTTTTGCTCTGTTCTCATAACCACATATAGAAGGGGTGATGACTCAGAGAGCAAGAGCCTTATCAATACAAATATTCTTTTTTCTGTTGATCATACAAAGAAATGATGAACACATGTTTTTCCCTGCATATAGACATTCAGCACCACTCTGTCTTTAAGTAGGGTGCAAGTAATCCCTTCTGTGATCACTGATCGGTTATATGCTAGTTTTAGAAACTCTGTTAGGATTAATTGCTGTTTCAGCAGCTTATGTTGCCTTTTGGAGGAGACACTGTCTTGACCAGCAGATAAGAAAGTATATTGTTGAGATTCTTCCCAATACCAATATACTGTATCGCATTTTTGGTCTTGTAAGTGCTCCCATATGCTACAGAAATAATTAAATTTTTACTGACTCATTGGCCTGCCTCCTAAAGATGAATATCCTTCAGATGCTAAACATGTGATAGGTTTGAAATGTTTTTTTTATTCTATGGAAAATATGCATGCAGCAGGACAAAAGCAACCTTAAATCTTTTGATATGGTTGGCCAATGGAGAATGGGAGAGAACAGCAAGGTTGTCTTTCATTAAAAGAGCAGATTGTCAAACTGCCAGTCTTACATATATTAACTTTCCTCTTGGAGTTCTGATT
The DNA here is from genome assembly GCF_000710305.1 of Buceros rhinoceros silvestris. Classification (NCBI taxonomy): domain Eukaryota; kingdom Metazoa; phylum Chordata; class Aves; order Bucerotiformes; family Bucerotidae; genus Buceros; species Buceros rhinoceros. The sequence continues at coordinate 12,011 of NW_010430736.1, forward strand.
AGTGGTTAAAGCAACAGGATCGGTTCTTCACAAAACAATAAAAAATGGGTTTGACCTGTTTATCATCCACAAGATGCAGATACGCTTGTAAATTGAAATAATGTGGATGCAAGCTTTCCCTTCTCATTAAGCTTACACACAGGCAAAAGCACTGTCTGGGAATTTTCAATAAATGCTGATCCTTTCTTTCTTTCTTTCTCTCTTTATTTATTTATTTATTTATTCCCTTCCTTCTTTCCTTCTTTCACCTTTATTCCATATGGTATAATCCGATTACAGCAATGAAGGATCTTAGAAAATCAGCTTTACTGGATCATATTGACATTCCATGGAATCATCAGATTACGGTTATCTACTGTTGTAATACTAGCTCTAATGTGGTGATAGTCATTGGCCCACCTAGTACAAGCCAATCTCAATGTTAATTGTTTTTTGGTTATGTACTCCATTTGGGAGGAGGAGTTATTTCAATTTCAGATGGAAAACTGTCTCAGTGAGATCAAACATCTGGGTCCACCTGCCAAGAAATGCAAGGAAGAAGTCACCACATAGTGAATTTTGATCTATTTTTAGTTTTATTTCCTGCTGTTCATGAGGGCCAGGAATGCAGATCAGGCTCCTCTCAATCCATTGAGAGGCATGTGTTAGCAAGGCTTCCACACTGGGTGGAGAGAACACCCATCCTCTTGAAGTTTTTGGCCAAATTTTTTGTTCTCGGTGGGCCATTAGTAATTAATCTATGACTCATCTCTGGCAAGAGAATCCCAATCCTGTTGGAGTAGCCTGGGAGAGTTCATGGTGATTGATGTGCTCTGAAGATCAATGTCCCCTGTTTTCCTGTCTCAAATTATCACTCCATAGTTGCCCTCTGTCCAGAGAAATCTGTGAAAAGCCTTGTATTAAAAGAATCTCCAGTCACTCCTGATGTCTCAGCTGCCCAAACGACAAACAGGGCAGAGAAATGTTGACAAGCTGACTAAAATGCAGCTTAAGTCAATCTGAAGGAAGGATTTGGAGGGAGAAATTGTGTCCTGCATTCCTCTGCATAGATATGACAAGTTCAGTGTTGCATGTCAGTGAATAGCCTGGATGTTCGAAGGAGGTAGAAAGCATTGTAGAAACCATTTGAGCCACTGGCAAATCACATTGAAAGGTTCCTTACTGGGTTTGTGTGCCAGCTTATTAACCCAGAGCAGCTGTTTTAAAGAGCAAGCATAGACTCACCCTGGCTATTGCAAGCACGTTTTCTGCAAGGTGAAAGGTTTGGCATATGGAAGTGTCAGAAAGGAGTCTTTTGCCATAAATCACACCAAAAAGTCCTCAAATTTGACAAGCACCTTGGAACCACCTGTTGGTTCACCTCGAAATTCCAGTATCAAAAAGCAACCCCTCAAGCTGTAAACTCCTCTAATAAACCAAGTCTGACATGAGAAGATGCATTAATGAGTATTTGAACAGCAGGACTGTCCCTGCCACCCCAGGACTCATAGACAGGGGCTGGCACACAGAGATGTATGAACTCCCTGATCCAAGGATGAAGGGGGTTTGCCGTTACTCAGCTGCAAAACTCTCCCTCTTCTCCCCTTTCCGTCCACTGCTCCTTTTCAGTGGCCAGGCCTAGGAGTGGAGCCATCTGAGGGCAGAGCCAGGAGCTCTGAATCCTCTGCTCTGCGCTCAGAGCTGTCCTGGAGCTGAGCCCAGCACAGAGAATCAGACTTCTAAAGCTTCATTCTTAAGGATAAGGGAAATATTTTTGTCACTATTTCCTGAGCATCCAGCATTTTTTCTCTGATCAGAAAAGAAAATGCTATTGCACCTCTGCCCTTTGGATAATCACCAGTGGTCATGAACTCCCTCCATATATTTTTTCCTGTTGAAATGCCTCCATAAATAAAACAAGCCTCCATAAAACAGCAAGGAAAAATCCACTCCCAGTGAGACTCCTCAGAGGCAGTGGAAGTGGATGACTGTGTCCGAAAGGTGGGGATAAGCAGCTTCCCCCCTGCTCGCTCACACAGACAGCTGTCTCCGACCAGTTCGTTTGTCCTGGTGATTTATGAAGCACTTTGGTGAGAAGTGAGTTTTAATTGCAGAATCTGACATGTACTTCATGAAGTCAAAAGCTGAGCCCCTTCTCTTCTCTTCTCTTCTCTTCTCTTCTCTTCTCTTCTCTTCTCTTCTCTTCTCTTCTCTTCTCTTCTCTTCTCTTCTCTTCTCTTCTCTTCTCTTCTCTTCTCTTCTCTTCTCTTCTCTTCTCTTCTCTTCTCTTCTCTTCTCTTCTCTTCTCTTCTCTTCTCTTCTCTTCTCTTCTCTTCTCTTCTCTTCTCTTCTCTTCTCTTCTCTTAAGTCCTGTAGGATTTTAGGAATCTTCCCAGTCCCTAACCCCATCTTCCAATCTAACTGCCCATCGGTTCAATAGTTGACAGAGGAAGGAAAAAAGAAAGAAAGAAAACTAAACTAAACTAAACACAACACTTCTCTGCCTGAAGCACTGTCAGGTTTCCCAGCCCATCCACTTCAAGGTCTCAAGAAGAGGCCCGGGGAAGGGGAAGGGTAGGGGAACCTTCCTGGTGGGGGGCCTGAGGGAGCCCTCCCAGCAGGGACAGACCCTGGGGGAGCCCTCTTGGCGGTGTCCAGTGGAGCACCTGGTAAGCAAGAACCAGGTGCCCCACGGGGAATGGGCAGCCTGCACAGGGACTGGCCATCACTGGGGGAGTGGGTATCACATTACTGCTGGGCAAGCAGAAGAAAGGCGAGTGTCAGGCACTGTCAAGTATTAATAGGACTATTTCTTCCAATTAAAGCCATGCCTTTGAGCAAAGGAGTTTCTTTCATGTTCTCCCCCACCAATACTTTGACAGAACTCCTAAAACTCAGGAATTTTCTAAATCAAAGACATAATCACTGTCCTTCTGTCCATTTTCCCCCTCTCTGCCACACACACTATACCCCAAACTGCTGTAACTGTCATTATCTCCAGCACAGATGCCTGTTTGAATTCTCAATTCAAGCCGGAGGACATTTAATAGCTGACTGGATTAAATATTGCAGACTCCAGGCCAGAATCTCTTTGAAAATACAGGTCGAGGACTATGCCTAAATTCGCTGGATGAAAACTGATCTATGATATATGTTTTAAGTTCAGATCTGAGGACTGAGGGGAAGGGGGAAGGGAGTCTGTTCTGGATCTGGTTTATATTGGTGAACCTTGAAGTTGAAAGGTGTTCCAAGATGCTTGGAGAGGAAGAAATGAAAAAAAAAAGAGAAAGAAAGAAAGAAAGAAAGAAAGAAAGAAAGAAAGAAAGAAAGAAAGAAAGAAAGAAAGAAAGAAAGAAAGAAAGAAAGAAAGAAAGAAAGAAAAGAAGAAAGAAAGAAAGAAAGAAAGAAAGAAAGAAAGAAAGAAAGAAAGAAAGAAAGAAAGAAAGAAAGAAAGAAAGAAAGAAAGAAAGAAAGAAAGAAAGAAAGAAAGAAAGAAAGAAAGAAAGAAAGAAAGAAAGAAAGAAAGAAAGAAAGAAAGAAAGAAAGAAAGAAAGAAAGAAAGAAAGAAAGAAAGAAAGAAAGAAAGAAAGAAAGAAAGAAAGAAAGAAAGAAAGAAAGAAAGAAAGAAAGAAAGAAAGAAAGAAAGAAAGAAAGAAAGAAAGAAAGAAAGAAAGAAAGAAAGAAAGAAAGAAAGAAAGAAAGAAAGAAAGAAAGAAAGAAAGAAAGAAAGAAAGAAAGAAAGAAAGAAAGAAAGAAAGAAAGAAAGAAAGAAAGAAAGAAAGAAAGAAAGAAAGAAAGAAAGAAAGAAAGAAAGAAAGAAAGAAAGAAAGAAAGAAAGAAAGAAAGAAAGAAAGAAAGAAAGAAAGAAAGAAAGAAAGAAAAGCTAATTAGCTATAAGCAAGAAAGCTAATTAATTAGCTAATCTTTCTACGTGGGAAATGGATATATTTTCCATCCCAAGTAAGTAAATGGGAAGCACAGAAAAGCACTTTGAAAGTGATGGTGTTCTGTGGAGGAATTAGATGCCTGTTTAAAATTAACGCTAATTTGGCTCCTACATCAACAACCCCTCCATAGACAGCATCTCACTCAGTCACTGAACATGTTTGATGGCTCCAGGATTCAGAAGAGAGTATATGCGTCTGTGTGTGTGTGTGTGTGTGTGTGTGTGTCCAGGACTTGTAAATTTTCACACACGAGGGAAAGCCTTGCTCCTTTTCAAACTCTAAGACAAATATAAAAAAACATTCTCTTGTTTTTTTCCTAAATGGCGTTAAAGAATACATGACAAATAGGCTTTTGCCAAAAATTGTGCTATCTGCTGAATATCCTGAGAACATCATTTATAGCATCAACGGATAAGGTAAAAAGGACTCCATAGTTAGTCTTTCATTTAAGAAATTTTCCATTTGCATTCACTTTAAACGTTTGTAGAAGATCATGTGATTGGGACTCAAAAGCAGTAAATCTAGGTTAAGAATCCCTAGGAATTTTTAGAATAATGCTATAGATTATGGGTAGCACCTCTGTCTATTTATCGGCATTATATACGCCTGCATTGTCATTCTCAAAACTCCTGTGTTTAATGTCAGCCTTTTTAACTTTAAAAACTCTTGCACAGAAAGGAAAATAAAGACTGAATGTATTTCTGTCTGGCGAAGTTCAGTGAGAACTCTTCTATTATTAATACAGGAACTTGTTATAAAAGCCTTCACCACACTTCAAAAATTAATATATCAAACACACTTGCATAAATAGATCTGCAGAAATAAGCAAGGTATATTCACAGTTTATCAAAACGGTTTGTGAATGAAGCATTCAGAACATAGGCAGATGTTTGCAGGAGTCCGAGATTCACTCCCCAGCCTGCCCCCGGCTCCAGCGTGGGTCTTCTCCTTGGCAATGGTTGCGTACTATTGACCTGTGCTGTGCCTCAGGGCTAGTGGGCTTGCGGCGGTACTACCTTCCTCCCCCTGCTACCTCTCAGCGTGCCGCGACATGGTAACCACGGGCACCAGGGATGTAACACGAGACATAGATTTTAAACTAAAATACGAGAGGACTTTCTGGAAAATAGACATAATGGTACACGAAGAATAAAACCCACCCAGGAATGCAGGGCTTGCAGCTTGCAGCGAGCGAAGGGACTGCCTGCGCCCTTCTGAAAACGTCAAACCGAGGACAGCTTTTAATTTCCTGGAGAGCCGCGGCGCTGCCGCTCTCTCCGCCGCCGGGACTGGGCCGCGCCGGGAAGGG